>NC_049198.1:32496881-32742247 GCF_009769625.2 Cygnus olor
TTTTTCCTAATTTGCAACTTGAATTTCCCCTGCTGCAACTTGAGGCCATTCCCTCTTGTTCTATCGCTAGCTACCTGGGAGAAGAGGCTGACACCCAGCTCCCCACAGCTTCCTTTCAGGTACTTGTAGAGAGCAAGGAGGTCTCCCCTGAGCCTCCTCTTCTCTAGACTAAGCAGTCCCAGTTCCCTCAGCTGCTCCTCATAAGACGTGTTCCAGACCCTTCAGCCTTCTTTTCCTTTGATCTACAATCCTGACCACATCTTTCACTCTAAGTTCACTCCTTCTTTTCAACTGTTATATTTCACAGTTATATTACTGACTGCATTAGTACTAGATTATATATATATATATATATATATTCTATTTTAAATAAATTATCTTTTTTCTTCCTTAGGGTTTATTCTGCAGTTTAAATTTCTTACCCAGATCTTATTTCACTCACTTGGGACTGCTAAATACTTAGAGAATCTCACTAAAGATCTCAAAAAACTAAATCCCTTTAAACTAACTCCCATGCTTTTTCCTTGTTTATTTTTACCAGTGGATCAAGATGTTGCTTAGTTTGTGACTTTTATACACATACAGAAAAAGATTTTTGTGTGAAACTATGAGAACCGAAGTAATTAAGGAAAATCCCCAGCCAGAGGAGATATTATTACTATAATCATTGTAGTTTTTATGTTATTACTGTTGTTATTACTAATAACATCATTATCATATTAATTATAATCAATGTTTTTTCTCTGTTTCCTCACAGTGGATCATGACAATGAAGGAGTGAAGCAAGACTTCGGAATATTCATATCTGGAGTAAATATTTTATGAGAGAAAAACCCTTAAGGTACAAGTTATGTTTATTGAACTGGTTCCCAGTTTATGTAAAAAGAAAGCAACATAACAATATATATATATATATAATGTTATTTCAAATAACTTGATCTGCTTAAGAAAAGTAGTTTTTAATTTATTAGCAAAACATTGATTACTGTCAACACTGCAAAGACAGTACAATACATTATTCTTTTCCACATATTATCAAAACCTGTCAGTTAAATTATTGTTCAGGAATATTGTATTGTGCTTATGTGGCAGGATTTTGGTAGCAGGAGGGCTGCAGGGATGTTCTTGGGAAAGAGTCCAGAAACTGCCCCTTGTCAGATAATAACCAGTTCCAGATGGCACCAAAAAGGACGCACCAGTAACCAAAATGGAGCCAAGGAGTGATACTGGTAGTGCCTCTGTGAAAGCACATTTAAGAAAAGAGAAAATCTACTGCACAGTAGCACCTGGTAGAGAGGAGTGAGAAAACATGAGAGAAATAAACGTGCGGACACTAAGGTCCATGAAGAAGTGGGGGAGGAGGTGCTCCAGGTGCCAGAACACAAGTTCCCCTGCAGCCCTTGGAGAAGACCACAGTGGAGCAGGCTGTACCCTCTGCATAGAGAAGCCCACCATGGAGCAGGTGAGTCTGGTCTGAAGGAAGCTTCAACCCATGGAAAGCTCCCAAGGGAACAGGCCATGGGCTGGAACTGTAGCCTGTGGAGAGGAGCTCACAGTGGAGCAGGAGGTCTGCTGTGGGCTACAGTCTTTGTGTGACCCATGCTGAAGCAGTCTGTTCCTAAACAATTGCATGATGTGGTATAGACCCCTATAGGAACTACTTCAGATAATCTGCAGTGTGATGGAAGCCACAGTTGAATCAGTTCAAGAAGAACTATGTCCTATGTAAGGAACCCCACACTGGAACAGAGGAAGAGAATGAGGATGAAAGAATGGCAGTGATGAAGAATTACGGACTGACTGTAATGCCTATTTCACATTTCTCCGTGCCACTTCTGGGTGGGGGGGTGGGGGAGGAGGGTAGAAGGAGAAGAGAGTGGATGGGGGGAAGGTGATTTTAGCTTTATTTTATTTCTCATGGCTCTCGTCTGTATCAAAAATCAATAAATTACATTATTCTGCCTATACTGAGTCTGTTTTGTCCACAATGATATTTGGTGAGTGAAACCCCTGTTCTTATCTCTATCCATGAGCTTTTTTTTTTTTTTTTTCTTCATTACATTTTCTCCCCCTGTTCTTTTGAGGAGGTGGAGTGGGAGAGTAGCATGGTGGAGGTGAGCTTCTCATTAGTATAAAACCACCAAACATTTATTGTGTGTGATGAGGTAGGAGACAAGAAGAACTGAATTTGATTTTCAGAGAAAGAACAAGTAATGCATTTCTGACAGTTAGAAAAATCTGGCTTTCGCTTGCCAATGAGTAAAATTGATAAGGAAGTCAGCGATGAATATAAACACAGAAAAGCAGGATATCATTTTATGGTGGTTATTCTTCTCGCTTCCCTCAACCTTGTCATGCTAGCAGGGAGAAGTTTGAATGAGCACCAGTCCAACCTTTTCCCTCATGGAAATCTCATCAAATCATGCAGGGCTGGAAAAAGACTTTAAGAAAAAGATAACATTGAAAATGAATGACAAATACAGCTTTTATTTCATCCAAAGGATAAAATAAAATACTAAAATATATAAAATTAAAATAAATTAAAATAAATTAAATTAATTTAAAATAAAATAAAATAATAATAAAATAAAATAAAACAATAACAAAACAAAACAAAACAAAACAAAATAAAATAAATATTTACCCTCATTGAATTCTACTTTGAAAGATTCAGGATCAAGAAAACAGTTGCACAATAGTATTTTAGGACCTCATAGTGACTATTTATAGACTTTAAGGCAAATCTGAGAGATTAGGTTAAGAACAGCATAAATTTAATCAAACAAAAGTACAGTAGGTGTTACTGAAATGCACTGAGAGCTAGAACATTGAATGCCAGCTAATTATAAGGTATTAACAGCTTATTCATACTAAATCTCATCCATGTCCCATTGAATTAATTAAACAGAGACCAACCATAAATAAATAATTCTTGGATTTGCTTGGTGTTAGAAAATATCATTACTGTTAACCAAAAATGACTGTGTATTAATAACACAAATTCATGCAGTAGAAGCATATAAAATAAAATGAAAAAATCCTGGCATGTTTTCATTTAAAAGATGGTATTCACAGAACATTCTAATTCTTCAGTAAAAATCAAATAGGTTATGAACAGTTTGGGAAAATTAACCATTCTCACCTTATCAGAGGAGCTGACAACTGAAATTTAATTTAGGTATATGAGACTTAATAATGAACTAGTGGTATCATTTTGTTGAATTCTGGTATAACACTTGACAAAAAGCATTGGCACCACCTGTGAAATCCCTGACTTGCCATTTGGAAAGCCAAATGAGTAATTCAATGCTTACTGTTTAAAAATAGATCTTTTTTAAAATTTTATTATTTTTTCCCTCTAGTATGGAGACAATCAAAACAAACAACAAAAACAAAAAAAACTATCACCTTTTCTTGATTGCCGACAAATTGTAAGTAGGTCTTCATAAGTTTAATTGCCGTTCAATAAGTTAATTATTTATTTTCTGGGTAATTATTTTCCAAAGTCATTACTTGTACCTGTACTTTAAGATATATATTTATATATTTTCATAAAAAACAGGGGGAGGTAGAGGGAGAGGGAGAGAGATGGGAAGGGAGGGAGGGAGGGAGAGAGGGAGGGACGGAGAGAGAGACTTAAATAAATAGTAGTATACACAGTTTAAAAATAAAATAAATTAAAAAAAAAAAAAAAAGTTTAAGTGAATTAATTTGAAACTAGCCAAAAATAAACTGTCAGTAGGATTTTTGTTCTAGACCCAAACTCTAATTACTTCTTATAGATACCACAGGCCAAAAAGCTGAAGAATATGCAACACATCCAAATATTTTCATAACAATTAATTCCTCACACACTTGACTATATTAGAGGTTAAACCTTATTCTTCATGATCCTGTTCTATATTGCTATTTGACTCTGGTTACTTTTCTGAATAACTGGTTTAACACTAAAGTTAAGCTACTTTTGTGTATCATTAAATCACAGCAGGAAGCACTCTCATTGAAATTAATACAAATTCATTCAACAGGAGTAAGAAGTGGCAAAAAAAAATCATTCTTTTTGGTAATATTGTGGGGAGGGAGAGTAACCATACTGTGACAAATTATCATAAGAGAAATTTGACAAGGTCTTATTTCCAGCAATATATACACAAATTCTGCAATCAAAAACGTGGTAGAGTTGTGGAGGTAGAGCTTTCCAGTGGTACAGCTTAAACTGTTGAAGTAAAAAGTACAAAGAGAGGAATTGGTTAGAGGAAGAACAAAGGAATAAAAAATCAGATTTACCATAGTTCAAAGCACTTGTCTTAAATTATTATTACTTCTTTTTTTCCCCCATGAATCAATTACTTTTATAAAGATAAAAACAAACTCGACTTCCCACACCCTTTCCTTACTCCCTTAAGGAAAAATAAATAAATATATATGCAATAGTTTTTAGTGAGAGATGATTTACATGAAATCAGTAGATGGAACATCATTAACACAATAGAGAAGGTTTCCTTGTTTTACAGGAAAAACAGTAGTCCAGATATAAGATTTTTGACCTCTTAATTCAATAAATTCAGAAAACAGAATATTCAAATACTGACTTGTTTACAGACTATCATCATCCTACAGTAGTGTTAGACGGGTGGTACTTGGGATTGATTCAATGTTTAGTTTGTTACAAGGAAGTAAAACATCATTAATTCACCAGTGCATTAGGTCTCATTAAGTTATAGAATATACTGGATTAAAAAAAAAAAAAAAAAGTGTGCAATTGATTCTACAAATGTTTCACAGGACTGTCTTTTATTATCATTATTATTATTATCTTTTATTACAAGAAGAAGGTGGATGTCCCTCTCTTCTCAGGGCTGAAGATGGTATATATCTCTGGGAAAAAAATGTGTTAAAATCTTCCTATTTTTGTCTCAGTCTAAGAAATCTGACATCTTTTTGCCTTTTTTTTTTCTTTAACAGAACTTGAATTGATTTTTCCCAAAATGAATGATTAATGTATAAGAGTTTGTAATTTTTATATATATACGCATATACATATATACATATGCATACATACATACATATATATATATATATATATATATATTTTTTTTCCTGCAAAAGCATCTTGACCTTTCTTTCAGCAATTGATTTAATATATAAATTTGCCAAACTTGGCAAAAGTTGGGAATATTTAACAGGATACAGATGGCACAACAGAAAGCAATATCCAGAGATTTGGGTGACTTGAGTGCTCTTTAGCCCTTGACCAGCTGCTTTGGCTCAAGTGTGAATGAAGACCTTTTAAGAATCAATGTGTGTGTTATGTTGTGCCTAAGCATTGCCCAACCAACCAAACTGACACCAAAAACAAAAGCTACCATATGCTTGTAGGTATATTAATGAACAGGGCACTACAGCTTGATACTCAAGTGTCCTGGTTTCAGGTAGGACAGAGTTAATTTTCCTCCTAGTAGCTGGCAGGGTGCTATGTTTTGGATTAGAATGAGAAGAGCGCTGATAACATGCTGATGTTTTAATTGTTGCAGAGCAGTGCTTACACCAAGCCAAGGACTTTTCAGCCTCTCTCTGTCCTGCTAGCGAGCAGGCTAGGGATGCAGCAGGAGCTGGGAGGGGACAGACCCAGGACAGCTGACCCAAACTGGCCAAAGGGGTATTCCATACCATCTGACGTCATGCTGAACAATATATAGGGGTGGCTAGCCGGGGTGGAGGGGGGGGGGCCGGCTGCTCGGGGATAGGCTGGGCATCGGTCAACGGGTGGTGAGCAATTGCATTGTGCATCACTTATTTCGTACACATTATTACTATTAATACTATTATTATTATTATTGTTGTTGTTATTCTTTTCCCTGTCTTAATAAACTGTCTTTATCTCAACTCACAGACTTCACTTTCCCGTTTCTCTCCCCCATCCCGGAGAGGGAGGGGGGAGGGTGAGCGAACGGCTTTGTGGTGTTTGACTGCCAGCCGGGCTAAACCACAACATCAAGATTAAATATGTTAATTTAATACTCATTGTTTGCACACTCCTAATTTTCATTGGCCACCTAGTAGAAAAAAAAAAAAAAAAAAAAAAAAGTCTTTCTCTCCTGATTTTCAATTTTAATGCTAGAAGAAAATAAGACAAACAGCAAATGCCTGAGGCTAAAGGAAAATGGTAGAGATACTCAATTTGTTTCTTTACAAACCATAATAAAATCACAGTAAATAGATTTAAGTTATTGAAATCATAAAACAACACTTGCTGCAGTTAACAATAAAGTCCTTTGGGGCTGTAAGTGCTCTATGTGGCGTTTTCAGCTTGTAATGAATGATTACTAATTACAATGCTTAGATTATATCACAGGCATTTAAGTGCTGATATCCCAATATAATAACGCAGAAAAACCCAAGCAATGGCTTTTGTTGTTGTTGTTGTTATGTTTTGTTTTGTTTTATTTTTCTTCCAGTAGCATGTATTTGATAGATTGATCTTCAAGTTCCTAATAAACGTTAAAACAAAAGTGATGGAGTGGATTCCAATTGTAAATGAATTCCTAGGATATTAGATACCGAAGGCAATATTCTAGCTATACTCCATGCTCTTCTTTAACATTGTCTTGTTATTTCATTCACACAGGCATGCAGCTGTGTATATCAACAGCAACATTGACATCAAAGTTTAGAATATATACAGTTGTGAATTCCTATTACAAAATCAAATACAATTAAATAATCATATAATTCTGAACCAATTTTAACTCCTCACAACAATACTGCCAGTCATGATCATAAAACAAAATAAACTCGGAAACAAAAAACTTGTTGGTTCACCCATATAATAATGTTAATTAAACGAAATATATATTTAATGGTAAAAAAAAAAATATATACATTCCATTTCCTCTAAGATTTGGTCCTCTGGAATGTTGCTACATTCAAAATTACATGAGGTTTTGGAATCAAACCATGTATTCAGAGGAGAACTCTACATTTTGTCTAAAACCTAGTTCAGGAAACTGTGTTGTCATCCCTTTCACTTATTTATTTATTTTACCATTCTCCTCTGTTACCATTCCTTCCTCCACTTGTGCTACTTTTAAAGTAATCTGTAGTGTCTTGTCTTCTGCTCCCACAGAATATTTTCCCTAAAGTTTCCTGCTACTCATACTCTCCTTCTTTTTGAACCATACTTCTATATTTATAGAAACACTCATTTATTTCTTCACCTTCACTCTCTATTTTTTTATGTTTTGTTATGGCAATCTTTATTTGTGTTACACCCTAAGATCAGGACAAAACTTAATTACATAGCACACTTCTGGATCACTATCATTAGAGTTCAAGGGATACATCCATGTGCCAAGGATGTGTTATAGGAAGTTAGCCCTTCAGGGAAGCACAGGTGCTTCTGGCTAATTACTTACACATCCTGAAGTCAGTTACATTTATTTCCCTCAGCTTCTTTATATTTCCCTGGTGCCTAACAGTTGGCTAACTAGTTTTCTAACCTTGGAATACAAAGGTCATCCAACTTCCATGAAAATGGTTCATCTGGAAATGGAGGTGACCACTTCTGATTACAGCGAAAAGAAAATGGTGGCCATTTCAGCAAGACTAGGATTCAGACATATTGTATATAATGAGAAATCAAACCTTTTCTTTTAGAGGATATTTAATACTCATTGCATACCATCTGGAAGATCTTAAGAATTAAGGAAAAAATAATAATAAATAAATAATAAAATAAAATAAAATAATAAATAAAATAAAATAAAATAAAATAAAATAAAATAGAGAATATCTTAACACAGTCAAAGTATTAGTATTGCTCTGATCAAACCTTAAGGCTATATTCCTGTATTGATCAGACCTTCTATGAAGTACTGAAAACAAGATATGACTCATAAGATGTACTGAGCAATGTCTCTCTGGAACATATAAAACAGTGTGTGTTAATAAGTGATCTTGAGAATCACCTATTTCTTCTAGTTTTGCAGAGTTACATGTGAGGTGGACTGAAGCTCCTGGCATAAACTAAGAGAAGAGTGACCAAATTTTACATGTTCTTTTCCTACTTTCTTTAAAATAACTAATAATTTCAGATTAAATTCAACTTAGTGAGAATGTGGAGACATGGAGAACTTTTTGGATATGATGTTCTCGTTGTTCAGTAGTACCTGTAACCTGGCTTGTGCTTGTCACAATATCTCTACATTTACTTTTCTGGAGAGAGGCAGTAGGAATGTGCAGGACCATGGAAAATTAGCTTGTATGATGTATCCAGTCTGTTTTCTGTATTCACTGTCAGGGGTAGCAGCATCTCCCTAAGAGCTCACTTTTTTGTCTTTTGAAGGACAAGGTCTTGTACTTCCAGGAAGGGGTATCCACAACTTCTCTGGACAACCTGTTCTACTTCCTTACCACACTCTGAATAAAGAATTTCTTCATAATAGCTAACCTAAATCTACCTTTTTTTAGCAAAAAGCCATTCCCCCTCAACCTATCACTACACTCCCCAATAAAGAGTCCCTCTCCTGCTTTCCGGTGGGCTCCCTTTAGGTACTGAAAGGCTGCAATGAGGTGTCCATGGACCCTTCTCCAACCGGAACAATCCCAACTCCCTCAGTTTTTCTTCATAGAGGAGGTGTTCCAGCACACTGATCGTCTTTGTGTCCCTCTTCTGGACTGTCCTGTGGACACTCTTCTGGATGTGTCCTTGCCGTGCTTGGGGCCCTACAGCTGAACACAGTGTTCCAGGTGAGGTCTCAGAAGAGCAGAGCAGAGAGGGAGAATCACCTCCCTTGACCTGCTGGCCATACTTCTTTCAATGCAGGCCAGGTTATTGGTGGTTTTCTGGGCTGCAAACGCACATGGCCAACTCATGTTGAACTTCTCATCAACCAACAACCCCAAGTCCTTCTCCTCAGGGCTGCTCCCAATCTATTCTCTGACCAGCCTGTATTTGTGCTTCAGATTGTCCCAGCCCAGACACTTGGCATTGCTGAACTTCATGAGATTCTCACAGTCACACCTCTTAAGTCTGTCACGGTTCCTCTTCTGGTTTAACCCAGCAGACAGCTCAGTACCACACAGCTGCTCACTCACTCTCTCCAGGTGGGATGGAACAGAGAATTAGAAAGCTAAAAGTGTAAGAAATCATGGTTTGAGAGATAGACAGTTTACTAGGTAAATCAAAAGCTGTACATTCAAGCAAAGCAAAACAAGAAATTCATTCACTACTTCCCATTGGCAGGCAGGTGTTCTGCCACTTCTAGGAAAACAGGTCTTATCATGCATAACAGTCTTTCAGGAAGACAGACACCATCCCTCCGAATATATCCCCTTCTTCCTTCTTTGCCCCAACTTTTACTACTGAGCATGACATCATACAGTACAGAGTATCATTTTGGTCAAGTTGGATCAGCTGTGTCCCCTCCTAGTTTCTTGTATACAGCCAGTGTTCTTGCTGACAGAGCAGTACAAGTAAAGTCCTTGGCTCTGTGTAAGAACTGCTGTTAATAACTAAAAACACTGTTGTGTTATCGGCACTATTTTCATTAAAATTCCCAAACACAGCATAGTGTAAGCCTCTGTGAAGAAAATTAACTCTATCCTAGCCAAAAACATGACAGTCCCTCTGGATGTTATCCCCTCCCTCCCAACATGTCAACCACAGGACATAGTGTGGTGTCATGGGCAAATCTTCAGAGGGTGCACTCAATCCCACTGTTTATGTCACCAACAAAGGTGTTAAACAACACTGCTCCCAATACAAACCCCTGAGGAGCACCACTCATCACTCTAATCCATTTGGACATTGATCCATTGGCTGCAGCTCTTTGAGTGAGACCTTCTAGACAATTCCTTACCCATGGAGTGGTCCATCCATCAAATCCATGTATCTCCAATTTGGAGACAAGGATATCATGTAGTGGATCAGTGTCAAATGTTTAGCACTAGTCCAGGTAGCTGATGTCAGTTGTTCTTCCCTTATCTACCAACACTGTAATCCCGATGTAGAAGGCCACCAAATTTATCTGACACTATTTGCCCTTAGTGAATCCATGCTCGCTTTTGCCAGTCACCTCCTTATTTTCCTTGTGAACTAGCATAGTTTCCAGAAGGATCTGCTCCCTGATCTGTCTGGGCACAGAGGTGAAACATCATCTACAAATGCTTTTTTTTTTTTTTTTTTTTTTTTTCCAGAATAGTCTATTCCCCTCAATTTCCTACCACACCAATTTCCTACCGCACTCATACCCAGATCTGGAGGCAGGCTGGGCACATCACTCCAGGTGCATCTTATGGGTCCCAGATAGCAAGGTAGGATCCCTTTCCAGATCTGCTGGCTGCTCCCTTGCTCATTCAGCCCAGAACATGGAGGCTACTTTGCTGCCTGGGACACTGCTCTCTCATGGCCAACATGGTGTTCCCAAGGCCCTGAGGACCTGAGGAGTTTTCTGCAGAGCTCCTCATGAACAGTCAGCCTCAGACTGTCTTGCTGCAGGGTTTTTTCCACCCTGATGTTTAGTCTTTGCATTCATTTTTGGTTAACTTCAAGATGTTCTTGTCTTCCTACTTCTCCAATCTGTACATATTCCTGCCTTCCTGTATACCGAGCATTTCCTCCAACTTGTTATAGAAGACAACATTTACGCGCTGTCTCAGATATTGTTTGCAGAGCTTCCTGCCTAGCAATGTAGACCCACCTACCCCTATGGCTAGCACATCTCTTCTTGATTAGCCAGTGCCTGAACAGAAGAAAATGCCAGTATGGCATGCGCTAGGAGTGTGATACTGGAGATCTCCCTGCCCAGTGTCAGCGGTCTCAACCAATCAGAAATAAGAACATGTGTAGTGATGAACTAGATACATGTTGTTACCTTGGCAACCAGGTTAAAAGACCACAAGGGACAGTGCCTTTTCAAGACATGAGGGACCCTATGCATTGCATCTTTGAAGACGGCGGACCAATGGGATGCTGTTGGATCCATGGTGGTGACTATCTCTTACAATCTATAAGACTCCTTCACTTATATTTTGCTACTGTTCCTATCACCTCTCCTTTCTTAACTCTCACTTCTCTTTGGATATTTTTATACAAAAGTAATAAACTGATGGACAACATTTGACCTCGCTTGTGTCTTAATCTCACTGTGGATGACCCACGAACGGCTCTCCAAGCAATCAGAACAGGACACTTGGAGTCAAATAAATTTGCTGAGAACACACTCAGTCCTGTCATCCTAGTGTGGGAATAGAAATGTTGTTTTTGCAGTGTTACATTGTTTAGAAGAAAGGAATGTGGTATTGAGATATGCTTACAGTGATAAGAAAGCTCAGCAGGCGACCTCCTAAATGCAGACAAACAGACTCCTTAGAGCAATCAGGTGAAAATCACTATGTTAAGTCAAGCCAGATAAGGGGAGAAAACATTACCACCTCAAAAACAGGCCGGCAACTGAAGGCCAGGCATTGTCTGTGAAGCATCAGATAGATTGTGAACCTGGATTACCCACTCCAGTGGGGAAACAGGGGAGGGTCCTGTCATCAAAAAGTATATCAACTGTGTTTTGGAACTAGTAGGTGCGCTCTCCTGCTTGTGGGGCACCCGCCATTGCAATCGCGAATAAATTACTACTTCACTGAGATCCTTGCCTGAGCCTAAGTTATTGGCTACAGAGTGTTTCTCACACTAGTCATCAGTAAAGAAGTTATGTATTATTAAGGACAGACACAGATGTCAAATGAGTCATCGTGGCCTGTAAGCCATATAACAGCCAGTACAAACAAGAAACAGTGATGGGTGATAGTAGTAAGGGATTCTTTTCTGCCTGGAATGGAGGCAGCTATTTGCTGATCTGATCTGCTCTCAAGAGAGATTTGTTACCTGCAAGAGGCTCATATGAAGTACATTGCCAAGAGACTATCAAACCTAGTACAGTACACAGACTACTACTGTCTAATACTGTTATTTCATGTGGACACCAAGGGCAATATCAAGAGCAGACCAAGGCATATCATGAAAGACTACAGAGCCCTTGGCACAGCTGGAGGTGGCTCTGGAGTCGAGGTCTTCTCTTCAATTCCACTGTTCAAAGGAAAAAACTTTGAAAAGGCCAGTCAAATCCAGTGTATCAATGAATGGTTGCAGGACTTGTATTATAGTCAGAGGGGTGGATTTTTAGACCATTGGATTATTTTAGAGAAACCTCATTTACTGGGGTCTGATGGAGTCCATCTGTCAGAGGAAAGGAAGAGTGTCTTCAGTTACAGGCTTGCCAAGATGGTGAAGAAAGATTTAAACTAAAGTTGCCAGGGGAGGAGAACCTCAATCCACCCTCAATTCATCAATTTGATGCCATCACCAGCAACGGATACCCAGATCCAGAAAAGGGATTAGAGGTCAGCGAGAGAGTAAAAGAGCACAACGGAATTGCTGCCACCTCATTCAGTAATACTGTTTCACTGGCGGCCCAGTTAAGTAACCTCTACAGTTTTCCATACATGCAGCATAGGAAGTAAACACGGGGAACAGGAAGTTTTAGTGAAGTCTCAGGGCTATGATATCATTGGCCATAGTGAGACATGGTGGGATGACTTGTGTGCCTGGAGTGCTGTGATAGATGGTTACAGGCCCTTCAAGAGAGTGAGGCAAGGAAGGAGAGAAAGTAGGGTAGCGTTGTACATTAGGGAATGTCTTGACTGCATGGAGCTGGGCAAAGGTGATAAAAGAGCTGTTTGGCTCTGCAGAAGAGTCAGAAGAAAGGCAGAAAGTCAGAAGAAAGACACCAAGCTGAGTGATGTGGTTGATACCAAAGAAGGAAGAGACGCTGTTCAAAGAGCCTGGACAGGCTGGAGAATTGGGCACTTGTGAACCACATGAGGTTCAACAAGTTGTGAACCACGTGAGGTTCAACAAGTCCAAGTGCAAGAAAATGCACGTGGGTAGGGGCAATCCCAGACAGGAGTCTAGGCTGGGAGAAGAGTGCAGAGAGCAGCACTGAGGAGAAGGACTTGGGGTTCTGATGGATCAAAAGCTCGACATGAGCCAGCAGTGCACACTTGCAGCCCAGATGGCCAACTGCATCCTGGGCTGCATCAAAAGAGGTGTGAGAAGCAGCTTGAGGGAGAGGATTGTCCCCCTCTACTCTGCCCTCATGAGGCCCCACCTGGAGTACTACATCCAGGTTTGGGGCCCTGAGCAAAAGAAGAATCTGGGCCTGTTAGGGCAAGTCTAAAGGAGGGCTACAAATATTGGAGGGTCCAAGCACCTTTCCTATGAAGAAAAGCAGAGAGAGCAGGGGCTGTTCAGCCTGGAGAAGAGAAGGCTCCAGGGAGACCTCATTGCAGCCTTTCAGTAGTTAAATGGGTCTTATAAAAGAGATGGAGAAGGACTCTTATCGGGAAGATAATGATAGGACATGGAGGAAAGGTCTTAAACTAAAAGAGAATAAATTTATACTAGACATTAGGAGGAAATTCTTCACTGTAAGGGTAATAAGGCACTGGAACAGATTGCCAAGAGAAGTTGTGAATACCCCATCCTTGGAGGTGCTCAAGGCCAGGCCGGATGGGGCCTTGGTCAACATGATCTAGTGGGTGACATCCCTGTCTCTATGGCAGGGGTGTTGGAGTTAGATGATCAACTTCCCAGACATCTTCTGGAAATACATTACAGCAGAGAGAAAACAGTTTAGGAAATTCCTGGAATGTGTGGAGGATAACTTCCTGACACAGGTGATGAGGGAGACATGGGAAAGTGCTCTATTTGACCTATAGTTTGCAAACAGGGAAGGACTTCTGGGTGATGTGATGGTTGAAGGCTGCCTTGGCCACAATAATCACAAAATGACAGAACTTTTGATCCTTGGTAAAGTAAGGATGAAGGTTAACAGAATTGTTTCATTGAATTTTTGGAGGACAGACTTATTTAGAAACCTGTTTTACAGAGTCCTTTGGGAGGTGGTTCTGAAAGTTAATGAAGTCCAGAAAACTTGTACCTTCTGGGAATATGTGCTGCCCCCTACCCTCAGCCTGGCCTTTTACCCCAAATCCTGCTCAAGCAATAACCACCAGTGGGGTTCACGCTCAAGTAAGCCTCCTCAGTTCAAAGCATTCAGAAAGAAAGGGAGTCCATTCTGAAACACATGACTCAATGGGATGGTGTCTTCATCCTGTAGACAAAGAACATTGACCAAGTCTGGGACTGAGTTTGGATCCAACAACACCTAGAGCCCTCTGAAAAGGAGTTTAGAAATCAAGGGGTCCACTCTGAACCTCATGACTCAAAGGGAGGGTCTTTATTGGATGTCAGGGAAAATATAATGATGATAGATGAAGATAAGGCTGAGGTTCTTAGTGCTTTTTATGCTTTTGTCTTTACTAGTAAAGCCAATTGTTCTCAGGGTACCCAGCCTGCTGATTTTGAAGGTGTGATAAGGGGTGAGATTAAGCACCTATAATCCAATGGGAAACTTTAAGTCACCTCCTACATGTTTTCAATTTTCCTAAGTCTAAGGGGTCAGACAGAATTCCATGAAGGTTACCGAAGAAGCTGGCAGAATTGCTCAGCAACCCACTTTCAACAATTTACCAGCAGTCTTGGCTAAGTGGGCTGGTCCTTGTGGACTGGAGGTTAGTGAATGCAAAGGGTATCCACCCAGCAGAAAGCCATGGCTTCTGCATCCCTTGTGGTCTCTCCAGCCATAGCTACCAATTTGGCTACCCAGACGGAGGTCTCGGGGAAACATGCAGCCCTACAAGTCTTGGGCCGCAGGGTGTGCCCAAGTCTTCTGTCAGTGTCTGACAGCAGCAGCAGTGGGTATGCCTGTGGGAGGTGCACCCAGGCTGAAGAACTGCTCAGCCTGGTGGCAGAGCTTCGGGAGGAAGTGAGTAGGCTGAGGAACATTGGGGAGTCAGAGAGGGAAATTGACTAGCGGAAGCATACATTACCATCTCTGAGACAGACTCATGAGCCAGCCACCACACAAGAGATAAAGGTTCCCGTATCCCACCAGGCAGCCACTACACAAGAAACAAAGGTTCCACCATCCTACTTGGCAGTAGGAGGGGACCTAGGACAAGGGTGGGAATGGAAGCAGGTTTCTGCTCAGGGTGGTAGGCAAGCCCTCTCCCTGCCTACCTCACCTTTCCTGCTACCCTTACACAACAGATATGAGGCTCTAGAACATGACATTCAATGTAGACAAAAGTCCATCCTCATTGGAAGGAGTGCCTATGGCAAGGCAACCTACCCCCCCCCCATCACTACTTCTTCTATCAAGAAAGAAAGAAGGGTAATTGTCATAGGAGACTCCCTTCTGAAATGAACAGAGGGCCCGATTTGCCGTCTGAACCCTACCCACAGGGAAGTCTGCTGCCTCCCTGGGGATCAGGTAAGAGACATTGCCAGAAAAGTCACTCGCCTGGTATGGCCCTCTGACTATACTACCCATTACTAGTTTTTCAAGTTGGTAATAACGAAATAGCAAGGAGGAGTCCAAGGGCAATCAAAAGGGACTTTAGGGCTTCAGAGCGACTGGTTAAAGGATCAGGGGCACAGGTTGTGTTTGCCTCTCTCCTTCCGATAGCAGGGATCAATGGTGACAGGCAGACTCAGCTCATCTATACATGGCTCTGAGACTGGTGCTACTGGCAGAACTTTGGGTTTGTTGACCACAGGAAGGTCTATGCGACACCAGGCCTGCTGGCACCAGATAGGATGCACCTTTCTCAAAGAGGGAAAAGGATTTTTGCCCAGGAGTTAGCGGGGCTGATTGATAGGGCTTTAAACTAGAGTTGAAGGGAGAAAGAAATAAAAACAGGCCCGCCGATAATAAGTTATGGGATGGCGTGCCAGAATCAGAGGGACTGTGTGTTAGTGAAGTCCTTCGGTCTGCTCCATGAGGTGCTGCATACAATGAGGAGCATTTGAAGTGCTTCTATACCAATACATACAGCATGAGAAATAAACTAGAGGAGCTAGAAGAATTGACCCAGTCCCAGAGCTACGACATCATCAGCACAAAAAAAACGTGGTGGGATGAGCCTGACTGGTATGTTGCAATAGATGGTTACAAGCTCTTCAGGAGGGAAGGAGGGCAGATGAGGTGGTCAGGTGGTGCTGTATGTAAAGGAGGGGCTGGACTGTGTAGAGCTTGCAGTTGTCAATGGCAAAGTTGAGAGCCTCTGGGTAAGGATTTAGGAACAAACAAAAAAAAGGGGATGTTGTTGTTGGAGTCTATTACAGACCACCTGAACAGGATGATGACTCCAATGATTTATTCTTTGAGGAACGAAGAGATACCTCAAGATCAACTGCCCTTGTCCTTATGGGAGACTTCAACTTGCCAGACGTTATCATACAGCCAACACAAGAAGGTCCAGGAGGTTCTTAAATCACCTCAGTGATAATTTCTTGGTGCAGGTGCTAAGGGAGACAACTAGGAAAGGTGTCCTCCTATGACTGTTTCTTGAGAACAGAGAGGGTCTTGTGGGGAATGTGGCAATTGGTGGTTGTCTTGGTCATAGTGATGATGAAGTGGTTGAGTTTAAAATTTCTGATGACAGGAAGAAAACTGCCACCAAAACTTCAGCCCTGGATATGGGGAGAGCAGACTTCAGGCTGCTCAGGGAACTAGTTAGTAAGGTCCCTTGGGAAACTGCTTTTGAAGGCGTCAGCATCCATCAGTGCTGGTCAAACTTTAAGCACTGCCTCCTGAAAGCACAGGATCAGGCAATTCCAAAATACTGGAAGTCAAGCAAGTGGGGTAGAAGGTCGGCTTGACTGACCAGGGATCTTCTTCTGGAGCTTAGTCACGAAAAGAAAGTGTATGGTTGCTGGAAGCAGGGTCAGGCAACATGAAAGGACTACAAGGACACTCTTCAGGTTTGTAGGGAGAAAATTCATGTGGCCACAGCCCAATTAGAGTTGAACCTGGCCAGGTGTGTGGGAGGCAATAAAAACTTTTTTTTTTTTTTTTTTATATATATAAAAATATGTGAATAGGAAAAGGAGGACCAAAGAAAACATAGGTCCACTACTTGAAGAGGATGATCACCTCACAAACAAGGACATAGGCAAAGAAGAGATGTTTAATGCCTTCTTTGCCACTGTCTTCAACACTGATGATGGGCTTCGAGACCCTGGGTGCCCTGAGCTGGAGGACCATGACAGTGGGAATTATAAGCTCCCAGCCAACCCTGAACATGTGCAGGGTTTGCTTCTCCACCTCAATCCATACAACTACATGGGTCTGGATGGGATTCATCCCAGGGTGCTCCGAGAGCTGGCAGACATCATTGCAGGAACTCTCAATTATTTTTCAACAGTCTTGGGAATCTGGAGAGGTCACAGTTGACTAAAAGCCGGCAAATGTTGTGCCAATTTTCAAGAAGGGCAAGAAAGAAGACCCTGGTAACTACAGGCCTGTCAGTCTCACATCAGTGCCTGGTAAAATTATGGAGAATATTATCCTGGGAGATACTGAAATGCACCTGGAGGACAATGCAGTCAATGGTCCCAGCCAACATGGGTTCACAAGGGGTAGGTCCTGTTTAATAAATTTTATTTTATTTTATTTCATTTTATTTTATTTTATTTTATTTTATTTTATTTTATTTTATTTTATTTTATTTTATTTTATTTTATTTTTATAAGATCACCCACCTAGTCTGTCAAGGGAAACAAGCTGATGGAATCTTTTTGGATTTCAGTAAAGCTTTCAACACAGTTTCTCATAGGATTCTACTAGACAAAATGTCCAGTATACAGCTAGATAAAAACATCATACGATGGGTGAACAATTGACTGACAGGTAGGGCTCAAAGGGTTATGGTAAATGGGGTTACATCAATGTGGAAGCCAGTCACCAGTGGGGTCCCCCAAGACTCCTTTTTAGGGCCAGCTCTTTTCAATATTTTCATAAACATTTTGAATGTAGGAATAGAAGGTGTTTTGAGCAAATTTGCTGGTGATACTAAACTGAGAGGAGCTGTTGACTCTGTTGAGGGTGGAAAGGCCTTTCAGGGAGATCTGGACAGATTGGGGTGCTGGGCAATCACCACTATACGTACCGACTGGGCAACGAGACGCTGGAAAGAAGCCCAGTAGAGAGGGATTTGGGTGTTGTGGTTGATAGCAAGCTGGATATGGGCCAGCAGTGTGCCCTGGCATCCAGGAGGGCCAAACGTATCCTGGGGTTAATCAAGTATTGCATTGCTAGTCGGTCAAGGGAAGTGATTGTCTCGCTCTACTCTTTGCTGGTGTGGCCTCACCTCGAGTACTGTGTGCAGTTCTGGGCACCACAGTACAAAAAGGATGTGAAACTATTGGAGAGTGTCTAGAGAAGGGCGACAAAGATGGTGAAGGGCCTAGAGGGGACGTCACATGAGGAGCAGCTGAGGTCACTTGGTCTGTTCAGCTTGGAAAAGAGGAGGTTGAGGGGAAACCTCATTGCTGTCTACAGCTTCCTCATGAGGGGGAGTGGAGGGGCAGGCGCCAATCTATTCTCTTTAGTGACCAGTGATAGGACCCAAGGGAATGGAGTCAAGCTGCGACAGGGGAGGAATCAGGCTGGACATCAGAAAAAGGTTCTTCACGAAGAAGGTGGTTGCACACTGGAACAAGCTCCTCAGGGCCGTAGTCATGGCACCAAGCCTATTGGAGTTCAAGGAGCGTTTGGACTGTGATCTTAGTCATATGGTCTGAATTTTTGGGTAGACCTGTGTGGAGCCAGGAGTTGGACTCAATGATACTTGTGGGTCCCTTTCAATCTGGGATATTCTAGGATTCTATGACTCTATGAATGTGACACTCATCTACTAGAAGGGCAGGAAGGAAGATCCAGTGAATTACGGGTCTAGGTGTCTTACCTCTGTATTAGGGAAGGTTATGTAGCTAATCATCATGAGTGCTATCCAGACAAAACATATGGAACTATTATGATCAGAACCAGCCAGCATGGGTTTATGAAGGGCAGGTTCTACCTGACTAACCTGATCTTCTATGACAAGATGACCTGCTTAGTAGATGAAAGTCTGGGGATGTGGTTTACCTTGATTTTAACAAAGCATTTGACACTACCTCTCACAGTATTCTCCTGGAGAAGCTGGCTGCTCATGGCTTGCATGGATGTACTGTTTTCTGTGTGAAGAACTAGCTGGATGGTGGATGGCAAAGAATCATAATGAATGGAATTCAGCCCAGCCAGCAAACTGTCCCCAGGGGTGTTCCCCAGGGCTCAGAATAGAGATCAGTTTTGTTTAACATTTTTATCAGTGGTCTGGATGAGGGGATCAAAAGTACCCTTAGGAAGCCTGCAGACGATACCATGTTAGGCAGGACTTTTGAGGTGCTTGAAGGTAGGAAGGCTTTGTAGAGGGATGTGGACAGGCTGGATCCATGGGTTGAATCTAATCATTCAGCAAGGCTAAATGCCGGGTTCTGTACTTGGGTTGTAACAACCCAGTGCAGCAGCATAGGCTTGGAGAAGAGTGGCTGGAAAGTTGCCTAGCAGAAAAAGACTTGGAGGTGCTGGTCAGCAGCCTGTTGAACGTGAGCCAGCAGTGTGTCTATGTGGCCAAGACAAGCAATACCAATCTGGATTGTACCAGAAATAGTGTGGCCAACAGGACTGGGGAAGTGATTGCCCCTTTGAACACAACACCAGTGAGACCACACTTTGAATTTTGTGTTAAGTTTTGGGGCCTGTCACTACAAGTAGGATCTTGGATTGCTTGAACATGTGCAAAGAAGAGCAATGAAACCAGTGAAGGGACTAGAAAACAAGACATATTAGGAATAGGTGAGGGAATTGAAGTTGCTTAGTCTGGAGAAGAGGAGGTTGAGGGGAGACCTCATCAGCTTCTGCAATTACCTGGATGGTGACTACAGAAAGAAGGGTGTTGGTCTCTTTTTTCAGGTAACAAGTGATAGGATGCAAGGGAACAGCCTGAAGAGTATGTTTAGACTGGACATTAGGAAGAATTTCTTCATGGAGAGGGTGGTAAAACATTGTAAGAGGCTGCCTAGGGAAGTGGTGTAGTTTAAGGAGGTATTCAAGAGACGTTGGGATGTGGCACACAGCGACCTGATTTAGTGATGGACCTTGGTAGGTCAGGTTGATAGTTGGATTTAAAGGGCTTTTCCAACCTAGATGATTCTATGATTTTATGATTCTGTGATTTTTAGCTCCAGAGGCAACCTCCATGTTACGCCCACTATAAAACCTGCAACACATTCTATAAAACCAGTGTAGACTGTTTGCATGAATCATAACCCTTACTGCCTACCCCATAGTCCACCATTTCCCATTTAACATTGTAGTGGGTTTACGGGGCAAAGTTTTGGTACTGGAGGGCCATAGGGGTGGCTTCTGTGAAAAGAATCCAGAAGCTGTTCCATGTTAGATAATGTTTGTGACTCTGTGAGAGCATATTTAAGAAAGGGAATAAATAAATAAATAAATAAATAAATGAATAAATAAAATGCTGCTCAACAGCAGCTGGGAGAGAGAGAGGAGTGAGGAACAGCCTTGCAGGCACCAAGGTCAGTGAAGAAGGAGGGGAGGAGATGCTCCAGGTTCCAGGGCAGAAGTTCTCCTGCGGCCTGTGGTGAGGAACATGGTGAAGCAGGTTGTCCCCCTGCAGCCTATGGTGTACCACAGGAGCAGGGTTCCACACTGCAGCCTGTGGAGAAGACCATGTTGGAGCAGGTGGATCTTCACTGAAGGAGGCTACAGCCTGCGGAGGACCCCTGCCAGAGCAGATTCCAGGCCAGACATACAGCCCATGGAGAGGAGACCACAACAGCTGTGCAGCTGGTGTGTCAGGGCGTGGGGCCTCTGCACCAACTCTTGGCAGTCTGCGAGATCGCACACCTACCATGGTACCCACTACGCAGAGAGTTCACCCTAGAAAGACTGCGGTGACCCAGATGCAGGGTCTGCCCAGAGACGTGGCTGCTCCGGCCACTGGCTGCAGGGAGTGCTTGAGCCTGTCCCTGTCGGGGGAGGAGGGCAGCAGGGAGTCTGCCTGTTCTCAGGTGGAAGGTCTGCTCACCATGATGGCTGAGCCCAAGGAGGAGGTGGAAAGACTAAGGAGCATCAGGATGTGTGAGGAGGAGAATAATTAGTGAAGTAACTCCCTGGTGTGCTAGAGAGAAGAGTGCCAGGGGCATGCCCCCCAGCGGGTCATGAAGCCTCTGCAGGACAGAGGGAGGAGTCCAAAAAGACGAGGAGGGTTGGAAGTGAGTCCCAGTTAGGAATCGCGAGCAACCCCCCTCCCTACCTACCTCTCTCCCACAGGTGCCCCTCCGTAATAGGTTTGAGGCCCTGGATCTTGAAAGAGAGGTAGGCGAGGATGTGGTGGGTGGTCCACCTATGAGGTCATGTAGGAAGTGGCAATTGACACCACTCCTTAAGACTGCCTCCGTAAAGAAGGAAAGAAGGGCAATTGTAGTAGGAGATTCCCTTCTGAGAGGAACAGAAGGCCGGATATGCAGAGCTGACCCTGTAGTGGTTTTATGTGGCAAGGTTTTGGTAGTGAGGGGGCTGTGGGGATAGCTTCTGTGAGAAGAATCCAGAAGCTGCCACATGTTAGATAAGACTCCCACTCTATTGTGGGGGATTTCAACTACCTGGAAGGCCTACTCAGCCAGCCAGCCATAGTCCAGGAGGTTCCTGCAGTGTATCGATGATAACTTCCTGATGCAAATGGTAGATATGCCAACTAGAAAAGGAGTGCTGCTGGATCTTGACCTCACTAACAAGGAGGGGCTGGTTGAAGTGGTTAAGGTTGAAGGGCAACCTTGGTCACAACTCTGGACTTCAGTAGGACCGACTTTGGCCTTTTCAAGCATTTGCTAGGGGAAATCCCGTGGAACATGATTCTTGAAGGAAAAGGGGCCCAAGATAGCTGGTTAGCAGTCAAAGACTGCTTCTTTCAAGCTCAAGAACAGAGCTTCCCAACAGGTAGGAAGTCAGGAAAGAGAGCCTGGAGACCTGCATGGTTAACCAGGGAACTGCTGGCCAAACTCAAGTGAGAGAGGAGAGTATGCAGATCACAGAAGGAGGGGCTGGCCACTTGAGAGGAATATAAGACTGTTGTCAGAGGATGTAGGGAGGCAAGCAGGAAAGCTAAGGCCTCTTTAGAATTAAGCCCTGCAAGAGGGGTTAAGGCCAACAGAAATGGCTTCTTCAAATACATTGCAGATAAAACGAACTCTAGAGGCAATGTAGGCCCACTAATGAATGAGGTGGGTGTTCTGGTGACAGAAGATAAAGAGAAGGCAGAGTTACTGAATGCCTTCTTTGTCTACAATGCCGGAGGCTGTCCTGAGGAGCCCCATATCCCTGAGGCCCCAGAGGAAGTAGGAATAAAGGAGGAGTTTGCCTCAGTTGAGGAGGGCTGGGTTAAGGACCGATTAAGCAAGCTGGACATCCATAAGTCCATGGGTCCTGATGGGATGTACCCGCAGGTGCTGAGAGAGTTGGCAGAAGTCATTGCTAGGCCACTCTCCATCATCATTGTTAAGTCATGGGCATTAGGAGAGATGTCTGAGGACTGGAGGAAAGCAAAAGTCACTCTAGTCATCAAAAATGGCAAGAAGGAAGACCTGGGTAACTATAGACAGGTCAGCTTCACCTCCATCCCTGGTAAGGTGATGGAACAACTTATCCTTGGCATTTTCTCTAGGCATATTAAGGGTAAGAGGGTCATTAGGGGCAGTCAACATGGCTTCACCAAGGGGAAGTCATGCTTGACCAACTTGATAGCCTTTTATGAAGACATAACCAGGTGGATAGATGATGGAAAGGCAGTGGACATGTTCTATCTTGATTTCAGTAAAGCCTTTGACACCATCTCCACAGTATCCTCACAGATAAACTGGGGAAGTGTGGTCTGGATGATCGGGTAGTGAGGTGGACTGTGGTCTGGATGAAGGGAAGAAGCCAGAGGATTATGCTCAATGGGATGGAGTCGAGTTGGAGTCCTGTATCTACTGGAGTCCCTCAAGGGTCGGTACTGGGACAAGTATTGTTCAATATATTTATCAATGATTTGGATGAGGGAATGGAGAGTGCTGTCAGCAAACTTGCTGATGACACTAAATTGGAAGGAGTGGGTGACACACCGGAAGGCTGTGCTGCAATCCAGCGGGACTTAGACATGTTGGAGAATTGGGCACGGAAAAATTTAATGAAATATAATGAGGGCAAGTGTAGAGTCCTGCATCTGAGCAAGAACAACTCCAGACACCGGTATAAACTGGGGACTGCCCTGCTGGAGAGCAGCATAGGGGAAAGGGACCAGGGGGTCCTGGTGGACAGCTAGACAACCATGAGAGAGCACTGTGCCCTTGTGGCCAAGAAGGCCAATGGCATCCTGGGGTGTATTAGAAGGGGTGTGGTTAGTAGGTCAAGACAGGTTATCCTCCCCCTCTACTCAGTCCTAGTGAGATTGCATCTGGAATATTGCATCCAGTTCTGGGCCCCTCAGTTCAAGAAGGACAAGGAACTGCTTGAGAGAGTCCGGCACAGAGCAACGAGAATGATTAAGGGAGTGGAGCATCTCCCTTATGAGAGAAGGCTGAAGGAGCTGGGTCTCTTCAGCTTGGAGGAGACCGAGTGGTGACCTTATTAAAGTTTATAAATATGTAAAGGGTGAGTGTCAGGAGGACAGAGGCAGGCTCTTCTCAGTGACATCTAATGATATGACAAGGGGCAATGGGTGTAAGCTGGAACATAGGAGATTCCGCTCAAGTATGAGATGAAATTTTTTCACAGTGAGGGTGACAGAACACTGGAACAGGCTGCCCAGGCGGATTGTGGAGTCTCCTTCTCTGGAGACATTCAAAACCTGCCTGGATGCATTCCTGTCTGACTTGATCTAGGAGCTCCAACAGGGGGATTAGACTAGATGATCTTTCAAGGTCCCTTCCAATCCCTAACATTCTGTGATTCTGTGTTTTATTTATTTATTTATTCCAGAAAATAAATTTAAAAACAGGACATTTTAATAATGTCATGAAAAGCTGAAAAAGTTAGTTAAAAATATCAAGGTACTTAAGTAAAACGGAATCATTGGATAACTAAGGCCAATAATTACCTCAGAAAATCCCTAATCCAGAAGATCTCTAAACCAAGCCTTTGCTCAAAGCCTCTTGCCACTATGAAAACCCAGGCTGTATCTCCTCCATCCCCTCTCGTTTTTTCCAGGGGTGTTTTTAGGTGTCCCTGACACCAGCTGTACCAGCCCACAGCCTCCCCAAGCATGGCAAGGGCTCCAGGTCCCTACAATCTTTATAACAGACAAAATTCTTATTTTAGCATGAATGTGATTGATTCCTACAAACTTCAGCTATTTCCCCAGATTCACCCTCAAAGGTAGTTACAATCTTGTAGTGATTAGTAGTGTAAGGGAACATATTTGCTCAAGCAATTTTGATCAATCACCCAGAAAGAACATATATGAAATCTTATGAAGTTCCAAGTCACTGGAAAAATAATAATTTTAATCTTAAGAATCTCAAACTAGCGCAATGCTATTATGCTAAAAATGTTATACACTTGGTCATTTTAAGAAATTCACTGATAGTTCACAGTAAGTACCTGTGCATAAAACATCTAAGTCTCTCTTTAAAACGTTTAAGTGAACTGACAAAGATTAGGCCAAAACTCATTGTGTCTTTGTTAATACAAAACAAAACAAAACAAACAAACAAACAAACAAACAAAACACCATGATTAAACCTCCCTTGCAGAAGCTCCTGTCTGCATCAGCAATTTCTTGGATCTTTCTTTTGTGTTGGTACATTTCCAGCAGTCACAAAGTGACTGGAAAGGTGGAGGGGAATCTAGGCACCTTTATAACATGCTACATATCAGCCTACTCAGAACAGAATTAGGAATCAGAATCACAGAGTCACAGAATCATCTAGGTTGGAAGAGACCTCCAAGATCACCTAGCCCAACCTCTGACCTAACACTAACAAGACCTCCACTAAACCATATCACTAAGCTCTACATCTAAACATCTCTTAAAGACCTCCAGGGATCGTGACTAAACCACTTCCCAGGGCAGTCCATTCCAATGCCTAACAACCCTTTCAGTAAAGAAGTTCTTCCTAATATCCAACCTAAACCTCCCCTGGCGCAACTTGAGCCCATTCCCCCTCGTCCTGTCATCAGGCATGTGGGAGAATAGACCAACTCCCACCTCACTACAGCCTCCTTTAAGGTACCTGTAGAGTGTGATAAGGTTGCCCCTGAGCCTCCCCTTTTCCAGACTGAACAATCCCAGCTCCCTCAGCCGCTCCTCGTAAGACGTGTTCTCCAGACCCGTCACCAGCTTCGTTGCCCTTCTCTGGACTCGCTCAAGCACCTCAATGTCCTTCTTGTAGAGAGGGGCCGAAAACTGAACACAGTACTCGAGGTGCGGCCTCACCAGAGCCGAGTACAGGGGGACAATCGCTTTCCTAGACCTGCTGGCCACACTGCTTCTTATGCAAGCCAGGATGCTGTTAACCTTCTTGGCCACCTGAGCACACTGCTGCCTCATATTCAGCTGCCTATCAACCAGTACTCCCAGGTCCTTCTCTGCCAGGCAGCTTTCTAACCACTCATCTCCCAACCTGTAGCGCTACTTGGGGTTGTTGCGCCCCAGGTGCAGGACCCGGCACTTGGCCTTGTTGAACTTCATACAGTTGGCCTCATCCCATCGGTCCAACCTATCCAGATCCTCCTGCAGAGCCTTCCTACCCTCGAGCAGATCGACACATGCACCTAACTTGGTGTCGTCTGCAAACTTACTGAGGGTTCACTCGATCCCCTCATCCAGACCATCAATAAACATATTAAAGAGAACTGGCCCCAGTACTGAGCCCTTGGGGTCTCCACTAGTGACCGGCCTCCAACTGGATTTGACTCCATTCACCGTGACTCTTTGGGCCCAGCTACCCAGCCTGTTTCTAACCCCAAAAAAAGTGTACACCAGTCCAAGCCAAGAGCAACAAGTTTCTTGAGAATTTTGTGGGAAATGGTGTCAAAAGCCTTACTAAAGTCAAGGTAGACCACATCCACAGCCTTTCCCTCGTCCACCCAGCGTGTCACTTTGTCATAGAAGGAAATCAGGTTCATCAAGCGGGACCTGCCTTTCATAAAACCATGCTGACTGGGCCTGATCGCCTGGTTGCCCTGCAAGTGCCGCGTGATGACACTCAAGATAATCTGCTCCATGAGCTTCCCTGGCACTGAGGTCAAACTAACAGGCCTATAGTTCCCTGGGTCTGCCTTCCGACCCTTCTTGTAGATGGGCGTCACATTTGCTAGCCACCAGTCAACTGGGACCTCCCCTGATAGCCAGGACTGATGATAAATGATGGAAAGTGGCTTGGCCAGCTCTTCTGCCAGTTCTCCCAGTACCCTCGGGTGGATCCCATCCGTCACCATCGACTTGCATACATCTAAGTGCTGTAGCAAGTCGCCAGCCATTTCCTCGTGGATTGTGAGAGCCACATCCTGCTTGCCGTCCCCTTCCACCAGCTCAGGGTACTGGGTATCCAGAGAACAACTGGTTTTGCCACTAAAGACTGAGGCAAAGAAGGCATTAAGCACCTCAGCCTTTTCCTCATCTTTTGTAACTAAGTTTCCCCCCGCATCCAGTAAAGGATGGAGATTCTCCTTAGTCCTCCTTTTTGTGCTAATGTATTTATAAAAACATTTTCTCTTGTCTTTAACAGCAGCAGCCAGACTGAGCTCCAGATGAGCTTTGGCCTTTCTAATTTTGTCCCTACACATCTTTACAACATCCTTATAATCATTCTGAGTGGCCCGCCCTCTTTTGCAAAGATCATAAACCCTCTTTTTTATCCTAATCTCTATCCACAACTCTCTGTTCAGCCTGGCCGGTCTTCTTCCACGCCAGCTGGTCTTTGGGCATGTGGGTTCAGACCACTCCTGAGCCTTTAAGATTTCCTTCTTGAGGATTGCCCATCCTTCCTGGACTCCTCTGCCCTTCAGAACTGCCTCCCAAGGGACTCTGACAACCAGAAATATATATAAAAAAAAAAAAGAAAAAAAAAAAAAAAAAGAAAAAAAAAAAAGGAAGGCTGTTCTTTGGATCATAACTGGTTTAATCAATTATTATTGATGAGTTATTGGCCCTGGATATCCTAGTGAAAATAAAGTCCTTTTAAAGTGTTATTGATAATAGTTCATTAGTGTTGACACTACCACTTCAAATTCATCAACAGAGGTGAAGCTGCCAACAGGTAAAAAATGTATTTTTATAGTGAGGAATTTATGAAAAAGATCAAAAAATATTTTTCTAATTTCATTACAACATTCATTATATATTGAAAAAATCTCTTTGATATCCTTATTTTCTCCTTTTCAGCATCATTTAAACCAAGAGTCACTTAAAGGAGTGTTTCTTTCATTTTCTAGTCTTTTCTGTTCTTTTCTCTGTAACTCTTCTGATCTGATTTCATACTTAGTCTTCAGTCGTCTCATCTGTAGATTTTCTCCCTCTCTCCCTGTCTCTCCCTCTTTTTTTTTTTTTTTTCTTTTTCATTTTGGTCATCTTCTCTCTTTGCTTCTCAGTTGTGTTCCTCTTGATCAAACCTCTCTATGTCTGGCTCTTTATCTTATTACCACCAATGCCGCTAATGATATATTACCTTTTATTTTACAGTTGAAGAAAAGCATCCTGTCATTTTCTCCTCACCTTGATCTCCTAATAATTTTTAGTGATTGAAATTATTATATATATATATATATATATATATATATTTTTTTTTTTTTCTTTTCCACCGTCCCTCAAACAGAGACCAACCAAATCATGGCCAGATTCATTTGTGGTACGTCAATGTAAAGCAGCATTGCCATACAGCTAACACACTTCTCTAAAATGAAAATCTGGTTTGGTTTTTGACTATTTTTTCTTTCTAAAATCTGACACACACTTTCCCCTTTTTATAGGGGCTCTCACTGGGGATGTCCCCAGTAGATTAGCTTGGAAGAGCTTAGGATTTCCCTAGTGCTACTTTCTTTTACCTACATTATGTTGAATTTTCTTCCTTTTTTTTTTTTTTCCTTTTTTTTTTCCTTTTTTTTTCCTTTTTTTTTTTTTTTCCCCACAGACTAACATTAAAAATACAAAAGAGCAAACACACACTGATAGACACTTCAGTGTTCCTGCCACTTTGAAATTTTCCTCTTTGAAAGGAATACATAGGTCTGTGTGTGTGTGTTTGTGTGTTTACTGAAACTGTGCAGAGCTGTGTTTACCAGATTACATTTACCTTTTTTTCTTTTTTTCCTTTATAGTAGAAAGAAAAAAAGCATCTTGGCAAATGTGGGAAGGTTTGTGCAGGACAGAAGGAAACTGAATATTCCATATTTATTAACATAAAAAAATAAACTAGTCAATTGTAATCATTCTTGAGGTTATTGTATTCAGATGTACTTTGACAAATAGATATGGTGATTAAATACATATTTTAGATAATACTACTGCTGTTCACCACATATTGTGGTCTTAGTGCCATATTAGGTATGCTAATTCAGTACAATCAACCTGTTGTAATTGCTTTAAAGACCTTGTCTAACCAGGAATACTATTACTCCATTAAAGGAATAGCTATTGAAGCATAAAGCTAGAGACAAGACTTCAAGAAACAAATTACACTGACTGTACATAGAACATATATTCCTGGTGGGGCCTATGTCTTTTTATATATATATATATATATATATATATATATATATATATATATATATATATATATATTTATTTTGTGAGGAATTTGTAAAGAGACTCTAGTTTCTGAATAATTTCCACAGAAAGTTTTCCACAAAATTTTACCAATGCAAAAACATAATTCAAATTTAAATGTTTAGTTTTCATTCTTTTCAATTTGAGTCAAGCGATGCAGTTGAATTCTATTTTTTTCCTCCCCCTAATGAGGGAGGAAATAAAAAGGAAAGTTGATAAATAAAAACAGAGTGCAGTTTGCAATTGTGTATTCAGATTAATGAATCCACTTGCAAATTTTGTGGTTCATTGCCCAACATATGCTGATACAGACAAAAACAGCCAGCACAGACTTCTTCCCAGTAATAAGGTCTGGATAAACTGGCCAAGTGACAGAGTGCAGGAGATCAATCACTTGAGAAGAATTAAAACACTGTGTGCTAGTTTGAAACTGGGTTTGAAACTGAAATGGTGTAAATTACCTAAATTGAATTTCATGCAATAGAAATTTATCTTATTTAGCCAAAAACTTTTATTGAAGAAAGGTTGTCTGGACATCTACTTTTGCTTTTTCTGTACATCAGATCCTAACTGATAACTGTGTTTGAAGAGCTTGATCTGCTTTTACAGCTATGGTAAAGCTGTAAAGGAGGTGATTGGTGACAGCCAACATGGCTTAAAAAAGGGCAGATTGTGCCCAACAAATCTGGTGGATTTCTACAATGGAGTAGAATGGGGCATCATTATATATGAAAGTGTTAAGGCCAAGTTGGATGGGGTACGTCTCATGATGTCCTTGTGTCTAAATTAGAGAGACGTGGATTTGATGGATGGACCACTCAGTGGGTAAAGAACTGACTGGATGGCCACACTCAAAGAGCTGGGGTCAACGGCTCAATGTCCAAGTAGATACTAGTAATGAGTGATGTTTCTCTAGGGTCAGTTTTGGGACAAACACTGTTTAACATCTTTGTCAGTGACATGGATGGTGCGATTGAGTGCACCCAGCATAAGAAGGACATGGACTTAGAATAAATCCAGAGGAGGGCTATGAAGATGATCAGAGGGCTGGAGCACCTTTCCAGTGAAGACAGGCTTTGGGAGTTGGCATTGTTCAGGCTGGAGAAGAGAAGACTCCAGGGAGACCTTAGAGCTGCCTTCCACCTTTCCAACCTGAAAGGGGCCTACAGGATACCTGGAGAGGGACTCTTTGTCAGGGAGTGTAGTGATAGGACAAGGAGTAATGGCTGTGAACTAAAAGAGGGTAGATTTAGGTTAGATATAAGGAAGGAATTCTTTACTCAGAAGGTGGTGAGGCACTAGAACGCATTGCCCAGAGGAGCTGTGAATGCCCCATCCCTCAAAATGTTCAAGGCCAGGTTGGATGGGGCTTTGATCAGGCTGATCTTATGGGAGATATATCTGCCCATGGCAGGAGGAATTGGAATTACATGATATTTAAGGTCCCTTCCAACCCGAAACATTCTATAATTCTATAATTCTTGAACCATGAATATTGCAAAACTTCACCAAATAGTCAGAGAAAAAAAAAAAAAAAAATCATGGCCATGAAAGAGAATGATTTCAAAGAGGTAATAAAAACATCTGCAGAGAGTTAAGTTATTTTTCACAACGAACTATTAGGTCGCCTCTAGGAAGAAATTGTACCTGACAGTTTTTATGTTGTACAATAAAGAATAAATCATAAAGTAACTTCCATGTGTAACCTTCAGAAAATTGAACAGCTTCTTACAAAATCTTCCCTTCATTTTGAAACAAAATGTATGTTACCACTTCAGGCCTCATGCAACTTATTTTGCTGTTTTCTACCATGAAGCTACTGTTTCTTACTTTAGAAAGAACTGTAGTTTGATGGAGACTGAAAATCTTGTAGGTGACATAAATGGTCTTGGTGATTTAAGTTCCTCTGTAATTGCATGCAATATAAGGCATTTCAATGATTGTTCTAAATCTGCATAAAATTTTTACCAGGAAAAACAAACAAACAAACAAATATATTTTAAAAATCCCTATATATTTATTATCAGTGTTTCACTCTGAAGTGCTTTCTGTTAAAACAGATGGAATGAGACAAAAAAAAATAGAGTCTTGCTTACTTGACAAGAAATTATATAAAATATTTATTTCTGGTCAGATAAAGAGAGTGCATGACTAATTCTAATAATTCCAATATACTTCTACTCAGTACTTTAAGAGGCATGATCGGGTAGCTTACACTCAAAATGATTCTTTCTTCATATTCTGCATAAAAAAAACTTCAACAGGAATAAAGGTATTTATACCTTTACATTTATACCTTTATACACACTGTCATGTGTACCTCCAGTCATGCTATTCTACTGATAGAACAGGTAAGACCACTATCCCCACACTTTTGAGTAGAGCACTGCAAGTAACAAGAATTCAGGGTTTATAGAAAGATTCTTGTTTCTCTGGCAATCCACCTGAAATGCCTTTTCTCTTAAGCTTATTCTATCAGCTCTTGCCCAGATCATTTCTGCCATTGCTTCTGTCTAGTGGGACAAGTGCAGACAATGATTTGGACATATGAAAGATATGCACCTGGTTGTATAGGTGAAATACCTTTTGGAGATGAACAACGTAGCTCTCTGCTGAGATGAAACATCTCATTATCACTAGTGGCACAAAATACTTAATCAGTCAGATCTTCCTGAATGCATTAAAGCTTTATCTGTTGCTTCTGTTATAATGCCCTGTTGTCAAAGGCTTAGAAACTGATGGATGCCTCCATTTATCAGTCATTTGAAAGGAACGTTTCTTTTGAAGGAATGGGTAAGTCTGGGATTTTGAAAATACAATGCTGAAGGAGAAAAACTCTCTTTTTATAGACTACAGAATTCACCTCCAACCCAATTTTGGTTAACAATAACACAGATAAAAAGGTAAAAATAATAATAATAAAAATACACATTTTGGCACTTCTTTCCATCCTTTCCCCAAGAATAAAAGTTCCACTCCTACCCAGAGCAGTCTGTTTGCAGTTCTTTTGCACTTTAGAAGTCACCTTTTTCCTCCTTCCAATCTTTTTTGTCCTACTATGCACTTCAAGATTGATTTTCATAGAACTAATGAAATAATTATTGTAAGTTACAGATTTCTTTTATGAAAGATGTATCTGGAGTTCCTGACAACAACAATAACAAACAAACAAAAAATCTGCATAGTGTCATTTAATTATGCATACATTTTTGCTTGTAAATAAGAAAAATATTACACTCAAGTATGATGCAACAAATATTTTATCTTCTGATGACTTTTTAAAGACCTGTAACCAAAAGTCACAATTATGTTTACTTACTAAACAGTAAATATATATATATATTAATAAAATAAATGTTTTCTAGTATAGCTACCTCTTACTATATGGGGTTGTATTGTGCTGCAGAAGACATTTTCTGGTATGCCATACCCTTTCTCAAGGTTCATCTTTTGTCTTCTTTCAAATTTTGTTTTTGGATAGATTGTGAAGAGTTCTCTCTAAGAAACAACCAAGAGCAGGTTGAGAGCCTGTGGGCAAAACTTAAGGACTGGCCCAGTGAAGAACATCTTGTGGTTGGCGTCTACTACAGGCTGCTCAGTTAAGAGGTGCCCGTTGATGAAACCTTCTTGCTCCAGCTACTGGAAGCATGGTGCTCATGGGCTCTCATCCTCCTGGGGGATTTCAACCACCTGGATATCTGCGGGGAAAGCCACATGGAGGGGAAGTAAGCAAAATTATTTCCTTATCACGTGGTGAGGAAGTAAGTAAGGAGACACCTGGAGTCCATTAAGTACAGCTTCCTCACCCAGGTATTAGACAAACCAACTGGAGGAGAAACGTTACTAGGCCTGGAGCTCACAATTGTGGAAGAGCTCATTAAAGAAATTAAGATTGGAGGAAACCTGGATTGTAGTGACCACACCCTGGATGAACTTGTGGTCTGGAGGGATATGGGCCTGGATAAGGGCAAAATCAGGACCCTGAACTTCAGAAGAGCCAACTTCCAGCTGTTCAAAACATAAGTGGATGAGATCCCATGGGACACAGAGGATCTGATCAGGGCTGGCAACTCTTTAAGGATATTTTCCTTGGACTGCAAGAGATCTCTATCCCCATATGTAATAAATCAAGCAAGGAAGGTAGGAAACTGGCATGGTTGAATAAGGATCCGCTGGTCAAATTTAGACAAAAGAAGGAAATGCACAGACAGTGGAAATAAGGCCCTGGGAATGAGCCGTGGGAAGAGTAAATGAATGCTTTCTGTATGTGTCCACCCTCAGCCAGTAAGCCGATGATACAAAGCTGGGAGGAGTGGCCAACATGCCAGAAGGCTGTGCTGCCATTCAGCGAGACCTGGACATGCTGGAGAGCTGGGCAGGAAGAAACCAGATGAGGTTTAACAAGAGCAAGTGTAGAGTCCTGCACCTGGGAAGGAACAACCGCATGTACCAGTACAGGCTGGGGGATGACCTGCTGGAGACAAGCTCTGTGGAGAAGGACCTGGGGGTCCTGGTGGACGACAGGTTGGCCAAGAGCCAGCAGTGTGCCCTGGTGGCCAACACGGTCAGTGGGATCCTGGGGTGCATTAAAAGGAGCGTGGCCATCAGGCCAAAGGAGGTGATCTCCCCCCTCTACTCTGCCCTGGTCAGGCCTCACCTGGAGTACTGTGTCCAGTTCTGAGCTCCCTGGTAAAAAAAAGACAGGGATCCCCTGGAAAGAGCCCAGCGGAGGGCCACAAAAATGATACAGGGTCTGGAACAACTCCCCTACGAGGAAAGGTTGACAGACCTGTGTCTGTTCAGCCTTGAGAAAAGAAGACTGAAGTGTGGGAGACAAAAGGATATGGCCAACCTCTTTTCAGTGGTCTGTGGGGACAGGACAAGGGGCAATGGCCAAAAAATGGAGCATAGGAAGTTCCACACCAATATGACAAAGAACTTCTTCACAGTAAGGGTGACAGAGTGCTGGAACTGGCTGCCCAGGAAGGTTGCGGAGTCTCCTTCTCTGGAGATATTCAAGGCCCATCTGGACACCTACCTATGCAACCTGCTCTGGGGAACCTGCTTTGGCAGGGGGATTGGACCCAATGATCTCTGGAGGTCCCTTCCAACCTCTACAATTCTGTGATTCTGTATGTGCAGGGATGGGATCAGGAAACCTAAGGCACTGACGGAACTAAAGCTGGTGAGAGAAGTAAAGAATAACAAGAAGAGGTTCTACAAGTATGTTGGCCACAAAAGAGAGACTAGGGAGCCTGTAGCGCCTCTTACAAATGAAGATGGAGAACAAATGACAGATGTGGAGAAAGCAGAGGTACTTAAAACTTCTTTGCCTTGGTCTTCACTAGTGGTCAGTCTTCCCACATACCTCGTGTCTCCAAACCTTTAGGCAGGGGCTGTGGGAGCAGAGTCCCTCCCATTGTAAGCGAATTAACAGTTAACAGACTTTAAAAGTCAGGCTTTCCCACACAAAGCAACATATACTGCTTATTCCTAAAAGGAATATTTTCCTATTCTTATATTACATATTATTCTGATTTTTAAGTCAGCTTTAAGTTTGAATGTATATATGTAATATGTAATATGACCAAACAGAGTGTGTGTTTGTATGTTTGGTAGTCACTGAGATGCATTATACAATTTCTTATGGGAATATGTTCTTTATGTCATGATTATTGATATTAAAGGAGCATTTTATAGCAACATCACATATTTAGCTAATATAAAATGTTTACAGTCTTCAAAAGAAACACAAAAGTGGATGGAAAATGAAATTGAAGCTCATTTTGTAAGTGGCAAATTAAGGTGCAAAGATTATAGGTGGTTCTTTGTCACAGAAGGCCAGGGTCAGATTTCTGAGACAGATTCTGTGGTTGATAGTACTGAAAGGTATTAGCTTCTAATGGTTTGCACTATAAAATGTATGTCCTGTTTTTCAGAACAGTCCAGCATCCAAGGAACTGGAAAAAAAAATATCATTCTTTATTCTACATCTCAACTGTATAAACCAAACCTTATGAAAATTAAAATTTAGTGAAGAATTCTGACTACTGTATTAAATCAATCACCGATCACTTTGTACAAAGTCACATAAGAGGTCACATCGAAGTGCCTGAAACTGAAAATAAATCCCCAGAATTTTGGTATAGTATTTCTTTTGACATGTACAGAAATGGAAGGAAAAACACTCCACCATAAACTATTCTCAATGAATGCATTATCTCACTAGGGGACAATGAGAGAGGGGAAAAAATCAGAGAGAAGTTACTTACACATTTTCATATATAATTTATGCATTTTATTTTTATTTCAGATTTGATTTGCTTTACTATTTGGAGTGAAGGAAGTGATCTTTCATGTTTGTTTCCTAAGAGATGTGTTAAATGGCCAGCAAATATAGAACACACTGGAGAGTTTGCAGACCTCTTAATTCATTGCCCTGGTGTACAGTAAATCTATTCCTTGAACAGGTTTATTTCTTTTACCCAGAAGGATTTCACCTAATGGATGGCATGGATATAAGATGGTGACTGTATAGTGAGTGATGTTACTAGAGGCAAGACTTATCACTGTGATGAAAAGTAAAGAGAAGCAGCAATTTACAAATAAGTGCTTTGTAGAGAAAATGGGGTTTAAACCAAACACATTTCTTTCATATCTGCAAATATATCTGCCCCTCAACCCCCACACTCCTCCACCCTCTGGTTTTCACTTCCCATGCTCAAGGTCAGCTTTGACAAGATGAGGCTGCCTGGCCCAGGCTAACGTCTCTGAGAAAGGACCCCTATTCCCTCACCACATTCAGGGGTCCTTGCAGCTTGCTAGCACCTAGTGGTTTACTGTGCACATCCAGACCATGGCATGCAGAATTAAATCCTTGGCTCTTGACTTATTGGTCTTGACAAGAATCCTGGCAGGCCCTGGGCCACCTCAGGGACCTGGCCTGATGGTCCTTCTCCAGTGCAGGGGAACTGCACCTGGTGGGGTGTGCTGTCTGACCTGCCTGCCCAGCTCTGTCTTGTGCTAGGGTTACCCTTGTCTCTACTACCCCTACAGAGCTACGCTGCCTGCAGCTTCCTGTAAAACAGTGGTTTTTAAAGCTCATCTGCCTTTGCTTAACCCACTTGAGCAATGTAGCACAGCATTTTTATTGTCATTGTTTCCAGCTTGGAATATGTCTTAATCAAAAGCTGTTTCAAGAGTTGTTTTTGCTATTTTTTCACAGTGGACTTCAGCCCACTGAAGAACTTTATGACATACGAAACTATGATAACATCTCTCACCTCAGATGTCCCCATTAAAGGTAATGAAGCAGGCAAACTGAAAAATAAGCAAGATAATCCTAATTGCAAAATACCAATATAGCAAGAGGAGGACCCTCTGAAACCAAATTGTCAAAAGTTAAGAAAAAAAAAAAATCTTTAGTATCCCAGTAGAAATGTCCTATGGATGAGTTTAATTCACAGGATAAAATTTCATGAGTCTTCTGTCACTCCTTACTTGGAAAAACTTGCCTTTAATAACATGTTGCAAGCAAGAATAGTCAAAGTTGCTGAATTGCTACACCTACTGACATGTTGCCTAACCCCAGACTAATTGAAATGACTTCTGTATCTGCAGGAATTTTGTTAATACAAAGCCACTGTAATGAAGTTATATCAGTATTAGAAACATACATTCCCCAAATCCCCTTTTATAGACATAATAATGAAGACATTTCAGTGAGATAAATAGGGTGATAATTATGTGGGTTTTGGCACATCTAGAGTGCCTTTAACTCCATGGGCTCAAACAAGGTCTCATACAATTTGCAAACCTAGTGTACTAAAAGTAAAGCTTTACAGCTTCATAACAGACAAATAAAGTACAGAGATCATTTTAGCCATCACCTACACAGAATCGCTGACAGTCACTAAACCACAATAGTGCTACAGCACTGAGGAAGGAGAGGGGGGAGAAGAAGAAGAAGAAGAAGAAGAAAGAAGAAGAAGAAGAAGAAGAAGAAGAAGAAGAAGAAGAAGAAGAAGAAGAAGAAGAAGAAGAAGAAGAAGAAGAAGAAGAAGAAGAAAACAACAACAACAACTACTACTTCTACTACTACTACTACGACTACTACGACTACAACTACTACTACGACTACTACTTTCCTTCTTCCCACAGGTGACTATTTCCTGGATTAAAAAATGAGACCATTTCTTTTTACTGAAACCACAGATTTATGGCTCTTCATCATATTAATTGCTTCAATTTCACTGGCACCACAGTATAGAATCTCAAAGATTTCTGCCCTTTCAGTGATGAGTATCACAAATTAAAATAAAATAAAATTAAATTAAAATAAAATAAAATAAATAAAATAAAATAAAATAAAATAAAATAAAATAAAATAAAATAAAATAAAATATCAGATATGATGGTAACTAGCGAGGTCATCAGAACAGGCATATGTGCCTGGAATGTTCACAGAAATATAGTAAAAGGAATAAACTAGTACTAATGACCACTAGTTATGGTTAGAGATGTACGATTGTCACATATAAATATTTATATTAATGTTTTAGTGAAATGAATTTTCCTGTCCTTTTCAGCAACTTGATTCATATAAATTAGTTGGCAATGTCTAGTCATGGCCCTTTAACCTGTCTTTTACACATGGGAAGCTCTGCAAGAACAATCTTCCTCAGCAGATTTTAATTACATTGAAACTTTTAAAAGAATGATCACTTATGTTCTGTTAAATACAGAATATTCAGAAAAATGCAGAAAGACCAAATAGGTTTAGTAAAATTAATGTCATATTTTGTATACTTGGGAGAGAAAAGGGTCATAATGGATTGGACCCTACAAATCCCTTGTCTTGCTTTCATTAAAATACTTTTCACCTACCACGTCACAGGATGAGAAGGGGGTTCACAGCTGGGGCTTTGAACTCCATTCTTTTACTATCTTCAGCTTCAGTTCTTTTAACACTTTAGGACCCTCTGTAATTATATTGCCTAAATTATATATAACTGATCCCTCACAACAGCATTAAAACATTGTCATAGTAGGCCAAATATTCCTTTAATATTCCTAAACTTCTAGGGTGAAAGCATGTATCTATTTCCCAGCACCGCACCCCAGAATCCTGACTTCATGAAAAAGGGCTCTTTGAAAGGGAGCAGAGCATTTTTTCCCCTATGTAGTCTGCTGAGGAGTTCTGAAGTCCCAAACTTCAGACATCACATGGCAATAGGTGCTCTCTTTGCTAAAAGGGGGTACCTCACTGATGCAAAGGAAGTTTCCTATGACAGTGCTTTCTCCTTTCCACAAATAGATTGAAGAGGGTTCTTTTCCTGCTGGGGGGGGGGGGGGGGGGGGGGGGGATGGTCTTTGGGGCTTGTGTTTTTATTAAACCTTCTTTGAAATCTTATCCTTCATAAAACAAACCTAACAAAGCATGCCTTTCCCTTTCCCTTTCCCTTTCCCTTTCCCTTTCCCTTTCCCTTTCCCTTTCCCTTTCCCTTTCCCTTTCCCTTTCCCTTTCCCTTTCCCTTTCCCTTTCCCTTTCCCTTTCCCTTTCCCTTTCCCTTTCCCTTTCCCTTTCCCTTTCCCTTCTTCTTCTTCTTCTTCTTCTTCTTCTTTCTTCTTCTCCCCCTCCTCTTTATATATAAAAAATAAACACAGTCTGTAGGTAAAATATAATTCACAAATATTATTTTTCTTTTATTTTTTACTAGAAAATAAGCCAGTGTACTTCTGAGACACCTTTGAGTTTTATTTATTGACAAACTACATTTTAAAAAGAAAAAAAAAAAAAGTGCAGTAAGGGAGAGACAGATAAACTGTTTTCACTGTTTAATTTGTTTAACTGATTCTTTTTTTTTTTTTTTTTTTTTTTTTAATCTCTTTTAAAAATATATTTTGCTTTGTTTTGCTTTGTTTTTATTTGGGGAAAGATTTAGTAAGCTAAGAATTTTTTACCTGGCATCCAGAGTATTGAAAGGTTGTTTTAATCCAGAATACGAATTTTGTTCTTCGAATAGGATCCCTTTGGAACAACTTTTATATATGGAGGTCACTCACAGTAGTAGTAGTAGTAGTAGTAGTAGTAGTGCTGTCTAAATCTCCTTGTCTTAGGGCATTAGATCCATGGAAGACACAATAGGTATAGAGAGGAACAACTGTTTGCTCTAAGAAATACCAACAATATTAAAAAATATATTAAAATGTCAGTGAAAAAGCTGAGTATTGACAAAGTATTTATGAATATACAAGAGGAAATGTCTCTCAAAGCATGTAAAGTGACTTGCAAGCTGTGAAAAAGGCCACAGGTTATCTCCATATAGCTTTCTGCTGAAATACACCCTGCAAACGTAGATGTAGCTCATGTCAGAAATCAGCTGAAAACCTGACCTCTGAATTCTCTCTGTGAATTATCACTGGTCCTCAACATTATTGTTTATTTCTCTACCTAGGTTCCAAGTTTGTGGTAACTGGAAAGAACTGTTAAATTCTGTGTGATAAGCAAAATGTTTTATATTATAGGAAAGCAAAACAAAACAAAAACAAACCACCACATTTTGAGCTAAAGAAAAGTTGTTTGATGAACAGGTCCTCCACAGTAACTCCTCCTCTCCTCTCCTCTCCTCTCCTCTCCTCTCCTCTCCTCTCCTCTCCTCTCCTCTCCTCTCCTCTCCTCTCCTCTCCTCTCCTCTCCTCTCCTCTCCTCTCCTCTCCTCTCCTCTCCTCTCCTCTCCTCTCCTCTCCTCTCCTCTCCTCTCCTCTCCTTCTTTTTCTGTATTATATTCAGTTCTCTTCAAACATATCCCTGAAAACATCCTGTGATGTTTTCATGTCTCTTTGATGTTGTCATGTCTCTTGGCTTTCACCAGTAAAAGATTTCACAGGCTTTGTCTTGTTAACAGTAATTATTTGATGATTGGTTTAGAAAAATGTCTTTCTTTCTTTTTCTTTCTTTCTTTCTTTCTTTCTTTCTTTCTTTCTTTCTTTCTTTCTTATTTAGTTATTTTCTTCATTCTATCAGTATTGGCATAATACATTAGAAACATTTATTTGTTTGTTTGTTTTTTTGTTTGCTAGTAGTGGAGAATTAATTGACTCAAGTAACCTCACTATTCCATATCTGAGTCCCACACAAAGACTTAGGTTACGAGATTCCATCAAATCCACGTTTCAGAAATAAACTGTTACTAGCTTTTTAAGACTAATTAATTGACCACGTTTGCTGTTGGCTTTCACTTCTTTCATTAGACTCACAGTTTCAAACATGGGTGTGATTCCTTACATAAAATATCTTCATATAAGGAAGTCAGAAGCAGAAGAGGAAAAAAAAAATAATAAAATAAAATAATAATAAATAAATAAATAAAATAAAATAAAATAATAAAATAAAATAAAATAAAATAAAATAAAATAAAATAAAATAAAATAAAATAAAATTAAATGACAAAAGGGAAGTTTCTCCCCTTCATGTAGCCTGTTTGGAAATCAGAAATTTGTTTCTACTAAAACTCAGGAAAGCCCACTCCTGGGGAGACTTCAGTCCAGGGATATAGGTGTTATATTGTTGCCAGGTCCAACAATGTCTTAAAAGAAGTTTCTGTCAAAATCACTGTACTGGAGAGTTCTCTGGCAATTTGAATACATTGCAGCACATTTCTTAGGCTCAAATTGAGGGATCCATCTGTTGGACTAATTTTTCTATTTGGAAGTTAATAGAAAAGCTTTTGCTTTGCAGAAGTTGGTGCTGGATATCTAGAAAAGGAAAAGGTTGAAAGACATAGGGCTTTACAAGTGTAGGTAACATAAATATTTCCATCTAATTGCCAGTGCAAACAAGTAGATCCTTGCACCAAATTCATCACTGCAACATCTCTTCAGCTTTCAAGTTTGCAGTTACATAAGATTACTATTATGATGTATATATATGTACACACACACATATATATATATACGCATATATTTCTGCATTATTCCTTTTTGTGACAGAGGAATAACAGGAATTTTAAATGTATGCTACTGTTTTAAATAGCAAGGTCAGAAAGGGGAGGGGAGTTTGGCACTAATAAAGAAGTGAAGAGAACAGTTGTCATACCAAATCCCAGAAGGAGCATTAGACCATCTGAAAAACAACAACAACAACAACAACAACAACAAAATAAAAATAAATATATAAAAGTAAAATAAATTTGCAAGTCCTTGTAGACTCTGCAGTTGAGCTGCATCCTAGAGTTACCTGTGCATCATGAATCACAGATTGCAGTGAAAGATAACCTGTATTTGTGCTCTAACTGGATTTTCCTACCCATCAATTAGCAGGAATTATAGGAAACTGAGAAGTGAGAAAATATAATTGTAGTAGAATGAGAAGGAATTACAAAAACAATGTGTGCTATCAATGTATGTGTGTTCTAAGCAGACAGATGTGGTAGAATGCATTATTCAGATGTTCTCCAAGTTACTTTTGCAGTCCAAGAAGAGATAAAAACTATTGCAAATCTTGATAGCAAGTATGTTTACGGAAAACTGATGATTCATATTTGTTAGAATTAGCATTTCAACATTTTAGATCACTTGTATGCATTAATACATAAATGTTATCTAAAATTATCCTGGATTTTTTTTTTTTTTTAATAAATTATTATTTTCTCCTATGACTTACATACTTGAAACAAAGTTGCATGAAATGAGACAATGGGCTTTAAGTACCCATACAGCATCTTATTTCCCTACAATATGGACTACTTTAAATCACCACAGCTGTCTTACCATTTGTACACAGTTGTCATAAGGAAGAAAGACATGTTTAAAGTTTCTTTCCTTATCTCCATGGCTCCCAGTATACTGTCCCCAATCTACTGAATAAAATAATCTCATGCCTTACAGTGAAAGATGGTGCCAATAGTTCTGATGATCTATCACAACATATTTTTGTTATTTAAGATTAGAATGGAATCATAGAATCGCAGAATGGTTCACGTTGGAAGGGACCTTAAATATCATGTAATTCCAAATCTTCTTGTCATGGGCAGGTATATCTCCCATGAGATCAGCCTGATCAAAGCCCCATCCAACCTGGCCTTGAACATTTTGAGGGATGGGGCATTCACAACTCCTCTGGGCAATGTGTTCTAGTGCCTCACCACCTTCTGAGTAAAGAATTCCTTCCTTATATCTAACCTAAATCTACCCTCTTTTAGTTCACAGCCATTACTCCTATCACTACACTCCCTGACAAAGAGTCCCTCTCCAAGTATCCTGTAGGCCCCTTTCAGGCAGTAGAGGGCCATATGTATTAGTGAAGCCATGTTGTCTGTCACCAGTCACCTACTTATTTTCCATATGACTTTCCATTAAGTCTGGTATTGCGCAGATAGAGGGTTTCCCATAGGAACTGAGGACCACTTGGGACCTCACTGTCATCTATTTCAGGCACAGGATACACTTCTTTCTTCATCTGGACTTATAATATCAATCCACAGTAGTGCATTTTCCAACAATCTGGCCAAAAGAAAATCAAAACAATCAAGGCCAAAAAAAAAAAAAAAAAAGAGAGAAAAAAAAGGATTAGATAAAAATGAGATAACAAGTAAATGGAATCAGAATCATAGAGACATCGAATCTAAGGTTGGAAGAGACCTTCAAGATCATCTGGTCCAACCATCACTACCAATCTCACCCAGTAAACCATGGCCCTAAGTGCCACATGCAACCATTCCTTGAATGCTCCCAGGGACAGCAATGCCACCACTTCCCTGGCCAACCTGTTCCAGTGCCTGACTACTCTTTCCAAGAAGAAATGTCTCTTAACTTCCAAACTAAACCTCCCCTGGCGCAACTTGAGGCCATTCCCTCTAGTCCTAACACTAGTTATCTGTGAGAAGAAGCTGACCCCCAGCTCCCCGCACCTTCCTTTCAGGCAGTTGTAGAGAGCAATAAGGTCTCCCTTGAACCTCCTCTTCTCCAGGCTAAACAACGCCAGTTCCCTCAGCTGCTCCTTATAGGACTTGCATACCAGGCCCTTCACCAGCTTTGTGGCCCTTCTCTGGACACGTTCCAGGGCCTCGGTGTCCTTGTAGTGAAGGGCCCAAAACTGAACACAGTAGTCAAGGTGCAGCCTCACCTGAGCAGAGTACAGGGGAACAATCACTTCCCTGGTCCTGCTGGCTACACTATTCCTGATACAAGCCAGGATGACATTGGCTTTCTTGGCCACCTAGGCACACCACTGGCTCATGTTCAGGCAAGCATTAATCAGCACCCCAGATCATTTTTCTCTGCACAATTTCCAGCCATTCTCTCCCAAGCCTCTAGTGTTGCATGGGGTTATTGTGGCCAAAGTTCAGGACCCAGCACTGAGTCATGTTGAACATCATCCTATTGGACTCTGTCCATCGACTCATCCTGTCCACATCCCTCGCTGCCCCTCTGGCAGACTGACACTTCCCCCCAACTCGGTGTCATCTGAAAACTTACTGAGGGTGCACTCAATTCCATTATCCAAATCATCAATAAAGATATTAAAGAGAATGGGCCCCAACACCAACCCCTGGGGAACAGTACTGGTGACCAGTCACCAGCTGGATTTCACTCCATTTACCACCACCCTCTCGGCCTGGCCATCCAGCCAGTTTTCAACCCAGCAAGGAGTGTCTCTGTCCAAGCCCTGGGCTGCCAGCTTCTCCAGGAGAATACTGAGGGAGACATGTCAAAGGTTTTGCTGAAGTCTAGGTAGACTATGTCAACAGCCTTTCCCTCATCCACCAGACAGGTCACCTGGTTGGTAAGGTTGGTAAGGCAGGACTTGTCTTTCATGAGCCCATGCTGACTGAGCATGATCCTCCAGTTGTCCCGCATATGCTGCGTGATTGCATTCAAGATGACCTGTTCCATCACCTTTCCTGGAACTAAGGTCAGACTGACAGGCCTGTAGTTCCCCAGGTCCTTCTTACGACCCTTCTTATAGATACATACACAACATATGTTAGCCATTAGCCACCGTGTTTATTGTGCTAAGTGAAGGCACTCATGCTACAATGCTTCAGCAATCATAGATAGAGCTGAACCCGAATGGAATGAGGTAGACTTTCAGTCAAATTGTGGAACTCCCACAGAAATAAACCCATAGTATAACTGGAAATGTAAGACAAATAGTTCTGAAAAGCAGGGTTTCATTTGTAAAAATGATTTTAATACTGCAATCAGTTTACTCGCAAATATAATGTAGAAACCTCACTAAAACTTCTCACAAACTGAGCCAGACAGTCTTTTCCCATGCAGTATATCTATGTGATAGGTTGCAAGAATGTATCAATTGCTAACCTAAGCCAGTTGGAAAAAGGCAGCCTTTTCTTTATTGAAGCTAGTAGATCATCAAGTTATTCATTTTATCTGTAGTGTCCTTTCATGCCTTTAGGTCTCAGGAAAATGTAAATCAAAAGATTTTTGAGTTATAGTTCCTGATGATTCAGAAGGTAATATTGCAAACACAGCAGGGAAATATACAATTTATGAGTTGCTTAAATGACATCTTTGCTATAACCTTAATTTACTGTTGCTGTACATCTTATTTTAAAATATTTCAGTTTGATTATATTTTAAAACTTTACTTTTCTCAAGATAAATGCTCTACTTCTTATTTGCATATTTTTCTTTAAAAGACAAACAAGCAAGAAAACTCATACTTACTAAAATTAATATTTGATTTTGAAATGAGCTCTGGTTTATTTCTTTATGTCAGTAACTATGTGTATTTTTAAACATTTCTAAATTCTTAAGGAATGCATTATCTTATACAAAATTATAATATGATTTGCCTGCAAATTAACACTTCCAAATTGCTAAAGTTTTCAGGTTCAGAATAACTTTAGTTTAAACATGCTTTCCTATGCATCTGTAGAGTATTACATTCCTCTCTGATACCTAAAAGCAAATGACAATTTTATTAACTATTGAACTCCTGGGAGTAATGTCCTGAAGTAACGTCTTTGGTTTGTAGCAGAAAATGATGAAGAGATGCAATTAAGTGTTTCTGTGTTTAATTTTGCTCTGTTAAAATGCAGTGGAATTCTAAGAAGAGATGACTATGAGAAACTTCTTTTCAGGTGTGCTTTGTACTTATGGAGACTAGCACCTGATAGCTCTGATGATAAGAATAACTACAGAGAAAAATTATTCTGTTTTCTGTATTACATGTATGGTGCTCTGAATTATTTGAAGGTGTAAAAAGCTAAAATTGTCCTCCTTTTGGAGGTCTGGATCAGTAACTTTAAAAAAAAAAGCACTTTTACTGAGATAGCTGTTTTCAAGTAACTGTGTGGGATTTTTTGTTGTTGTTGTTCTCATTTTTTTTCTTTGTTTTGCTTTTATCTAGAGATCAATCAAGTGCAGTAACAGTAAGAGTTCTTGTAAAATCAGAACACACTTTGTCTACAAAGACTGATAGACATCTTTCACATAACAGTGTTTTGGTGTTATTTGGGATTTTATTGGTTCATATATTTGTTGTGTGTATAATGCATATTTATATTTAGGAGGGGTAACATATTTAGTATTCCATATTCATTTCCAATTCTTCATTATTTTCTACTTTTCTTTATAATTTGTGATAATCATACCTCAAGTATCATTAATAACATTTCTGAACTATCAATAACAATTGTTAGCATTTAACACAATAACTTATCATTACTTTGTCAAGGTTTTCACTAAATATGCATGTATAGTTTATTAAATATTAAGGTGAGAGTATACTAAAATAGTTTGATGCAATTATAACTTCAGGATATATTATTTCTATTTTTTAATGAGCCTTCTTGTTACTTCATTACTATATATATATATGTGTATATATATCAGTTTTTCCATGTGACAGCTGCAAGCATGTACAAAGCAGTTAAACTGAAGTCTGAATCTTGCATCCAGTGAGCTCAATGAGAAAATGAAAATAAAAATCTAAAAAATATGTTCTAATTCTTGCCCAAATTATTTGAAAGTTGGCTGTCTGCTTTTGAGACAAATGTAGCAGAACTATGTAGTATCTGGCTAAGCCAGGGAACCACATGATTAATTGTACTTGTGTAACCCCGTGAAGGTAAGAAGTTGGCTTACAGAGTAAGTTTATTTAGCAATTGCCTATATGTCTGCAGCACCATTTATGTCATTGTGGTGGTTTTACCGTGCTAGGCAGCTGAACACCACAACAGCTCTCTCACTCCCCCTCCTTAGAAGAGGAGGGGAAGAAGTAAAGGAAAGAACAACTCACGGGCTGAGATAAGGATAATTTAACTAAAAGGAAAAAATATATATATAATTATTAAGGAAAGTTTATTATCAATTAAACAATTTAACTAAAGGGAAAAAAGGAAAAGGGGAAAAGGGAGGGGGAAGGGGGAAAAAATAAAAAAAACGCAAATGAGTGATGCTTGACCATGTCCTTAAAGCAGGGCCTCAACACACGTAGCCGGTGTTCGGAAGGACAGACGTTTTTGCAACAAGAGCCCACACCTCCCTTCTTCTTCTTTTTTCCACCTTTTATTGCTGAGTGTGACATCATATGGTATGGAATATCCCTTTGGTTGGTTTAGGTCAGCTGCCCTGGTGATGTTTCTTTCTCACTTTTTTGCCCATCCCCTAGGAGGGTTAGAGAGAGTTCTGATGCTGTGCCAGCACTTCTCAGCAGCAGACACGACACTGGTGTGATACCACTGCTGTTCTAGCTACAAGTGCAGAGCACAACACTGTATGGGCTGCTGCAGGGAAAGTTAACATCCCAGCCAGACCCAGTACAGCCATCCTTTGTGCAATGGCTTTCAAATAAATTCTTGCACTAATCTACTGATGATCATCCAGTGAAGCTATTAAAATGTAAGAATAATTATTTGTAAATTAAAAAAAATGCAATCAGGAAAATAAAATTTTCATTAAGAAATGACAACAAAATGTTTGTTGAAAACCCATACACTGTTTATTTTATCACATGGATGGCACTCCCTCTTAAAACTGACAAAAATACAAAGAAATTAAAAAAAACTTATTTGCTATTTTAATATTGATTCCTGAAATATTTTCCACCACTCCCTATTGGGAATAATCAGAATGCATATGTTTTCCAGAAAATAACATGTAGAATATATTAGGATTTTATTTATTTATTTATTAACCAGAATGATCACGGGAAACTTTAATATGAAATATGTGATGTCAGACAATGAAAAACTTTTTTTTTTTTTTTTAATGATAAGAATGAATGATATAATATTTATTTCAGAAAAACAAATAATAGAAAGAACTATTTTTTTCAGGACTTTTGTTTGCTGGATTGTTTGGGGATTGCTTGGTTGTCTTTTTTTTTTTTTTTTTTTGGTCTTGTTTTGGTTTGGTTTTATGGTCTTTTTTGTTTGTTTTGTGTTGCTGGTGGTGGTGATGGTTAGTGGGTGGTTGGTTGGTTTAGTTTTTTTTTATTTTCGTATCTTTAGCCCTCTCTGAGCATGTACTATATAATGCATTCTAACAGGAAAGTATACTGTTAAAATGCTTATTGGTAGCACTTAAATAATGCTATATGTAATAGTAGTATATGTAATAGAAGTTATGATTACATGCTAATTTCAGAGTGGTAAACTATTTCTACTTAAAAAAAATAAGACTTGTTTCTAAGCAGAAACACTTAACTGTAGAGATCTACAAGTGAAAACAAAACAAAACAAAACAAAACAAAACAAAACAAAACAAAAAAAACAGTAATTGCTCATAGACATATTGTGGATAATGTCTTATACTTCAGAACTTCAAGTGATCTCTCAATAACTAGAACAAACCGTCAGACTGCTCCAAAGGAGTCAGTGGAAATGATTTGTCATGCAACGATGTGTAAGCTGCAGGCATCTCAAAATACCTGGCACTTATTCAAAAGCACTTTGAACTCCAAGTTCTGTTATCACTTTCGTAAGCAGAAACTTTGCGGAGTGATGGCTCAGAACAAGAAAAATCTGAATTTCTCTGCACAAATGTCACTTCTAATGGAATGCTTCAAATGTAAGACTGTTTTTGGAGAATTAATTTCTAATAATGTCCAAGTCTTTAGAACAAAGTATGATACTAGAGACCATGATATACTCTGGTTATCTCTTACAATGGTAAGGAATGCATTAAAGCAATTATATCACCAGAAGAAATTCACTGAGTGGTATTTGCCTATATTCATGGAAAACTGATGAGCTCGAGGACTATATTGTCTTATTTATTGATTTTCCTTAGTGAGCCTGTTATGAGTGCTGATAACATAAAAGAAAATACAAAAGCCAGAGCTTCAAGCAATCAGAATTTTTCTTTTTCACAGACATTGACATGAAGCTGGATGAATATCAACCAATTTATCTAGTATTTTTGAGTTAAAAAATGAATTTCATCTGGCTGTGTCCTCTCACTACAAAAATGAGAATGATTGAGATTTATTTGCATGTATGTGCAACAAATATTAGGCTACAGGCAGACTGTCAAGTGAGTGTGGCGCACTACACACCAGGAAATATAATGCTGTTGCTAAATTTTTCTACAGGACTCTTTAAAACCATTGATAAATGGAGCATGCAAGAGGGAAAATTGTTTTGAGGGGAATATAAACATTTTGCTTAAACTCTATGTTGTTTATCACTTGAAATATACTTTCTGGAAATGTTAATCCAAGGAAGTTTTGTGCAATCAAGCAAAAGGTTTAATTGTAAACACTCTATTTGGGAAGGAAATTCATCATTTTTAACAATGGAAACTAAACAGCTACATTTACTGTTTTATAATAAGGACTCAATGGCCAAAGAAACAATGTTGAAGCTCTCCTTCATTCTTCCCCCTGCTTTAAAAAGAAAGAGTGAAAATAATGAAGACCTGCACTCACAGGAATAAACATGATATCTGAATGTAGGGAAGGGTAAATACAAGAACAAATTCCACTCTCACTGGAAATAGAATCCACTTCCGTGGACTTTCTGTTTTGTTTGGAAAGTTAGTCCCAAGCCAAGCAGTAAGGAAACAAAGAACTGGTGATAAAAGCTGTGTTAGAAGTGCAGTTCATAGACAGCAAGACTTGGGTTAATAAATTGCAGATTGTTAAACCACTCAGACTGCAGGCCAAACTTGGTGTGATTAGTAATATCTGTGGTGATCATATAGTATCCTTTTTTCTATATTTGAGAACTGTAATCAAAAGCCAGAAAACTGTAGATTATTTGCTTCAATTTCTAGCTGGAAAATCTTTATCTCCTATTTGAATAAAAATTGAGATTTTGTAAGATACTGGAGCTCTTACAGGTGAGTGAACAAGTCATTTGAAAAGTTAGGCAGAAACAGAAAACTTAATACATTTCAGAAATCAGAACAGGAGGGAGAAGGATGATGGGGGGAATGGTGTGGTGATACAGAAACCATGTTTGGTGACCTCAGATTTGACAGCTATTGACAAACTGGAAATTATCAGTTTCTATGCCATACCTGCATAAGGTAATTCTCAGTATTCTGGAGAATACAACCAATCATCCATAACAGAGATGATCTCAGAAATTTCAGAAAGTCTTTGGAATATGTATATTTTATTGCTGGGGTTCACTTTACTACTGACCTATAAAGCGTAAGCATTGGCCAGATCATCGATAACTACTCACACACCCTTTCTCAGATATATTTCAAAGTACCAAGATCAAGGCAAAATAGAGATGGCTATGATTTAGATCTTTTGTGGGTCAGATGCTCCAGAAGCACGGAAAGCTAAACAAAAAATGGGCAAGATAAAGGAAATATATATACGTACCTCAAAATGTCCAGGAAGTTAGCAATTAAGAAACACATAGAGAAGAAAAATATGTCATGGAGGCCAATACCCCTTCCATTATCAAAGTTCTACTTGCTTTTGGAACTAGATCTGGGACCACTCTTGCCAGCATATGGTCCTTCTCTGGAGTCTTAGTGACTTTAGAAGTGGCAATTATATTAATGCCTTTTGATTTTCCTTTTTTTTTTTTTTTTTTTTTTTTTTTTTTTTTTTTCTGTCATGTATGAATTCACAAATTGGCAGAGGGTGCTGCCAGTTACCTGGAGAGGCGGTCTGGGCCTCAGCTACCATTTCACATTCCACGACTTTGAAAAAAAGCAAAGAAGACCAATTTTATAGATTCAAGTCCTTTTTCATATGTTTTATTCTGATCATAGGGGAAGAACATGACAATTTTAGAAAGATGATAGTGATAGCACACATGCAGATCAAAGCTGTCACCACAGCAGCATTATCCATGTATTGTATCTTGCAAACAGAAGTAGCTCTCATTAGAAAGGGGTACAAAAATGATGAAGGGCCTAGAAGGGAAGACATATGAGGAGCAGCTGAGGTCACTTGGTTTGTTCAGCCTGGAAAAGAGAAGGCTGAGGGGAGACCTTACCATGGTCTACAGTTTCCTCAGAAGGGGGAGCAGAAGGGCAGGCTCTGATCTCTTCTGTCTGGTTACCAGCAATAGGACCCGAAGGAACGGAGTAAAGCTATGACAGGGGAGGTTGAAGCTGGATATCAAGAAAAGATTCTTCACCAAGAAGTGAAGGTGGTCGCACACTGGAACGGGCTCGCCAGTCACTTCACCAAGATTGTCGGAGTTTAAGAAGCATTTGGACTATGCTCTCAGTCATGTGGTCTGAATTTTGGGGTAGACCTGTGTGGATCCAGGAGTTGGACTTGATGATCCTTGTGGGTCCCTTCCAACTCGGGTTATTCAAGGATTCTGTGATTCTATGATCTAAGGTTGAACACTGGAAATAAAATCACTGACTTCATTGTCCTAAAACAATGAAGACTGTCCTTCACGGTTTGTATGAACAGACAAGAAAAAGGGCACTCAGATTTTGTATATAAGCAGAGAATGAGAAAAACTTTTTTTCCAATTATATTCTCCTATATGATAGTGGAAAAATAATTCTGATCTCTCAGAGTCTGAGAGATAGTTAACAGATCCAGCGAAGGATTAATTATTATTATTATTATTTTTTTCCCTCCAGCTTCTGTCTACAAAAAGCTAATGACTCTTCAAAAGCTAATACATTTTTTTTTTTTTTCTGGTGAAAAACTGAGCTTCCTTGGATTTATTTCTTCCTGTGACAACAGGTTCCAAATTTGAATGAGCATATAAGATGACCACAAGATCCTGACTTCTTTCATGATGTAGCCTATCTTCAGAATATGGAAAAGCCACCTGAAAATCAGGAGTTATCCATTTCTTTCTGGATTAAACAACAAAGTGAATCTAATTTCCTTCTTAGCCTTAAGTGAGAACAGATAGTTGCTCAGCACACCTATGTTATGATTCTGGATTTTCTTATGTGGGTAAATCTGTTGAAAAGTGGACCACTGCAAAAGGAAAGTAGTATACCCTCATACACATTAGACACACTCTCCTGCCTCAAACAAGGATATGCTTGATGTGTTGAAATTGGAGGCTTTGCCGTCTGTCACTAGAAAGAGTTATTTTAAGACATGGGAACAGACAGTGGCTCTAGGAAAAGAAGAAAGATGAATTGCATGGGTCTCCAAGATTCTCACTAAACATTTGTATGTTGATTGAACTAATATCTTCCTTTCATGAATATGTGATAGATTTCTTTAAGCACTACATCATACACAGCATTTACCACAAACATCCAGAAATCCTAACCTTTGACAGAAATTCAGCCTCATGCTTATGCAAACGTGTTGCACCTAGAATGTGAAGTTTTGGCAGCTTGATTCTGTTGCTATCAAGATAGACACTACATTTTAAAAATGAACACATGCTCAGGTACTCCATTTAACTACATATTTCTGGCCTCTGATATCAGCATGAAAATCAGATACGGGCAATCACAAAACTGTACTGTAGTTGTGAAACAGTGACTAGACCTCTGATGTGAGCCAGCCCAAGATAATCACAAAAACCACATCAGCTTTCAAGTAACATAAATAAACTAACACACAAACAAACAATGGCAACCCAATGACTATTGCATTTGACTGACTCCCTAAAACCCAAAAAGAAAAGAAAAAAAATATAAATAAAATAAAAAGTATAACCAAACATTACTTAGCTGTGACACAGTGTTCCATTAACACTGGAAAAAGCACTGGGACAAAGAAATATAATTGACTCCCTTCTGTGTACGGAAAAATGATTTGTGAATTCAGAGATACAAGAAGAAATAGGTTTCAAAAACAAATGAGAAGAAAAAAATCCTCTGTTATCACAGAATCGTAGAATGGCTCAAGTTGGAATGGAACTTAAAAGATCACCTAGTTCCTACCACCCTTCCATAGGCAGGAATGCCACCCACAACATCAGGTTGCTCAGGGCCTCATCTAACCTGGTCTTGAATACCTTCAGGGATGGGGCATCCACAGCCTCTCTGGACAGCTCGCTCCAGTGCCTCACCACCCTCTGAGTGAAGAATATCCTTCTAATCTCTAATCTAAATCTCTCCTCTTTTAGTTTAAAGCCATTCCCCTTTGTTCTGTCATTATCTGATTGAGCAAAGAGTCATCTTTTTCATAAGTCCCCTTTAACTACTGAAAAGCTGCAATGAGGCACCCAGGAGTCTTCTTTTCTTTAGGCTGAACATCCCCATCTCTCCCATCCTTTCTTCATAGGAGAGATACGTCATCCAGACCTTTGATCATATTTGTAGCCTTTCTCTGGACCTGTTTTAACAGATGAATATCCTACTTGTGCTGGGGGCCCCAGACCTGGATGCAGTATACCAAGTGGGACCTCATAAGGGCAGAGTAGAGAGGAACAATCACCTCCCTCAGCCTGATGGCCACTCCTCTTTTGGTGCAGCCCAGGATGCAGTTGGCCTTCTGGGCTGCAAGTATGCACTGCTGGCTCATTTCAAGTTTTTCACCCACCAGCACCCCCAAGTCTTTCTCTGCACAGCTACTCTCAGTGAGTTCTTCTCCCAGTCTGGCCTCCTGTCTGGGATTGTCCTGGCCCAGGTGCAGCACCTTACATAGACTTGTTGAATGTCATATAGTTCACCTGGGCCTGATTCTCAAGCTTTAGCTTTTCCAGGTCTCATTGTATGGTATCTCTTCCTTCTGTTGCATCAACTGCACCACTCAGTTTGGTGTCATCTGCCAATTTAATGAGGGTGCGCTCGATCTCACTGTCAAGGTCACTGATAAAGATATCAAACAGTACCTGTCCCAGGACAGACCCCTGAGGGACACCACTCATCACCAGCCTCCACTTGGACATAGAGCCATTGACCACCACTCTCTGGTTGCAACCTTCAAGTCAACTTCTTATCCACTGAATGGTCCACCCATCAAATCCACATCTCTTCAATATGGAGACCAGGATGTCATGTGTGACCCTGTCAAAGGCCTTAAAGAACTCCAGGTAGATGACATTAGCTGATCTTTCCTTGTCAACTAATGCAGTCACTGTGCATAATGAGCTGAAACCAAACAAGAAGTAGCAGAAGTAGCACCTATATATTATGTTTTTGTTTATCACCTCTGAGAACATAGTTAAGTCCATTATAAAATGTAAAAGTATTCTGCACTTTGATTTAAAAACCTGGACTGAAATTCCTTGCCTTATAGAAATGCCTCACTGTCCAAAAGGTTGAAATCCTCATTAGATACATGACATAAGAAGATTTTTTTACAGGATCTCTCCCACATAACTCCAAAATGGGCTTACATTTGAAGGCCTAAACCATGTGATTATCCACTGTATGTGATGTCTCCAACAAGTCTCTTCAGATCACTGACCCTATGTCTGGTATGTACTTTATATTATATCTCATTTCAAGTTAAGACTGCAATGCAATGAAATATATCAATGGAATATTGATGCACAGTTCTTCAAATGGTTATTGAAGTTTCAAGTTTCTTTCATTACTCTGTTACAAAACACATCCATATTTACCACTAAATATCTGTATCTCTTTTTTTTCCTCTTCTATATTACTTTTTTGGGGATTTTTTTTTTTTTTTTTGAATAGTAGACATTAAAATGCTTAAAAGCATATATCATAATTGTTTGATAAATATCAAATATTTTTCTTACACAGCAAAGAAAGTCCAAAGTGGTATGGCTCAGTGAAATATTACCTAGTCAAAAATGGTGCTGTAGGTACATACAACTTCATTGCAATCTCCAGAAAGCTACACATAACCTGGCCTGTGCTATCTGGGAATGTGTGTGCATATGCCTGTGTGTCTGTGTGTGAGTCTGGGTCTCTAGGGAGAGACAGTCTCTAGAATGTGTCTCTAGAGACAGAGAGTAACTGGCTGTGAGAGGAGAAGAAAAAAAAAAAAAAGGTCTCACTTGAAGTTTTGTCAGGAGAGAAACATGATTACTAAGCTAGAAAGAACGCAATGTATTTAAGGAAGAGGGAAGACAATGACCAAACTTTATGGGAAAATACCAATTTTTATGGACTTCTGTGGAACTGTGATAGTTTTCAATGCTTGAGGATTAGAATCTCTATTCACATTTGCTGAAAAGGTTATTAATTATTTCTGCAATCATCAACTAGCCTCAGGAATTAAACATGAGAAAATGAGAGTATAAAACTTTCTAATTGGCTTATTTGGACAGTCAGTATATATCCAGGAGCAGAAAGCACACTTCCAAATTCATGTGTTTTTTTCCTGCTATTTCTGTCTGGGTTTAAGAGTGCTAAAGGATCTGCAGCTGGTACACTTCAGGACATGGGACAAACCAGAAGAGCATCCAGTAAGGGGAAGTTAAATATGTACAGTCAGAAATAAGATGTTTGTATAGGTGACAAGGTTGAGAAAAATTGCTTATCTGGTTGTTCTGAGAATGGAGAAAGACTTGAGTACTTTTTTTTTTTTTTAGTAGTAATTAAGTAATTTAGAAGTAATTAAGTAGACTTAGCATAAACTTTTATTGAGATTTTCTAGAAGATTATAATACTTAGATGTCTTTATGAGTTTAGACTTTTGTTCTTAAATGTTTTAACCTCTGTAGGAAACTTCAGCCAGAGGAAGATTTACCAGCACATTTTGTATATCTAAGTTCTACATTAAATTCTATGCTATCTGGTAAAGTAAAAATATGACTACATGCAGAAGTTTTGATGCAAAGTGTTGCTGAGGCTGTTGTTTGCTGCTCTGAGTCTTCTCTGTGAACTGGAATTAAAAAACAAATAAATAAATACACAGTGTAATAGACCTTATTAAATACAATACACTTGTTCATGTAGCTGTAGCATGTGAATACATTTGACAAAACAAAGACAACTATATCACTTGTAGCTCATCTCTCCATATCCAGTAGTGATATACTTGACTTGTCCGTATTCTAGGTAGACCCTTTTTGTAACTGATATAAATGATTTTTCTGCATGTTTGCTATTCTTATTTTAATTCTACTTAATTATGTTATTTTGCTATCAAGAGTTAGCTAAATTTATTATATTGATTGTTGCTTAGTCATCCAAAAAACTTATGCTATTTCCCTGAATTACTGTCTATGTCAATAATCCCTATGCTATGACCACTACATATTAGAATTTCATTATTGTTCATCTTTCTGTGCTTAAGTATAATGAAGTGTGTAATTTCCCTGGAACTACTCACTGAGCCTTAAGGTGTGAATCAATTTCATATGTTCCACCTCTGTCACACTGCAGTTCCAAAAGCATACTTAACACAGCCATGAAGTGCAGTGGGAATAACAATACAGTATGGATAGGTTTGTGCAACCCCATGAGCATTTTTTTATTTTTTTTTGGTCCCATTCAGTCTGTTCAGAGCAATGCTGAAACTGCTTACTAGGCAGCACCTTTCCATACATAATCTTAGTATTCTATCTACTCATAACAATACCCACAAGTTACTGTAGAAAATAATTCAGGAAAAAAAATGTTTTGCCTGATGTTCTTAAATGAAGGACATTATATCTCTAACTATTTCCTATTTGGGGCACACAGTCAGACAATATAGATAAACCCAGTCTACACACTGAGTAGTTTTCTTATCAACACATTTGATTGCTAGCAGTCTTTTTGAAATGCTAACATATTTTTTTTTGTTTGTTTGGGGAGGGGTTGCTTATTTGTTTGATTGTTTTTAATTTTCACATGGGATCAAAAATAATTTGAAGGTACCTACATACATGATTTCTGTTTGCTTTTTAAGCTTAAAATGGACTCATAACACATCTTGTGAACTGTGTGTAAAATACATTCCTGTTCTAAAAGGGCAGGAGAGTCAAAAAATAAAGCAGTGCTTGACTAAAGGTAGATGGGTTAAATAATAATAACATTATTTTCTGCACCCAGAATTAGGGGCATTGACTTTACAGATTCAGGTGCTGCTATGGATACTTCCAACCCACAGACCTTTTTTTTTTTAATATATATTTTTTTATTTTTGTAAGACTGTGTCCCTAATGTCATGTTTTACATAAGAAAGTCTCTTATTCCTTCTGCTACAGGTGTGTAGACAGTGAAGAGATCTAGACATAGGAATTATTCTCTTGATAGAAATACCACCATCTAGTCATTAATAATAAATAAATACATAAAGCTGAATCAGAACCCCACTAACGCAAAAGGTATAAAACATATAAATATCCTAATACTTAAAAACAGAGGTTGTGTTTCATTTTTAGATAGAAGTTTGTTTTTTATATGACAAAACCATTTAAAAAAGAAAATAAATTAATTGTAGAGTCTGAGGATACTTTTTGTTTGAAAAGTACCCTTCTGAAGCGCATACTACGACAGATAAAGCAGAAACAACTGAATTAAGTGCTCCATTAGGATAACATTTCCTGCTACTTACATGATATTGTTGCTTGATTAGTTCTGTGCTTTATATTTTGGATGATCAAGGCTGTCTACAATTTTGCAAGGGAAAAGCTTGATTCTGGGAAATTAAATAAAATTCCTGGATAGAACCCAAATCCACTGAATTTACAGATTTCTGTTTCTCTTAAGCATACTACCTGACCAAAGAGAGAATTGTTGCTAAGCAACATCATTCCTCTTTTTCCCTTGTTCCATTTCATGCCCAAAAGCTCACTGAACAAGTGGTCTTGCCGAAGAGCACTAAGAAAAATGAGAAGATAGTATGTTAACAACAACAATTTCCACCCCTCACAGAACCCAATTTTGGATATTTTCTGGAGTGAGACATAAGGCAGAGGGGAAAGCAAGGCACATAAATAATTTTCCATTTTCTGCAGTCACTGTAAAATGAGGAGGAAGCTGTATTTTGTATGAACCACAAATCCCATTGATGCCACTTGGCATTAGTCTAATGAAAGATAAATTTCCTTTATAGAACTGCTCTAAAAAAGGAGGTTTCGTGTTATAGTGTGAGGGGCCTCTACAGACAACTGTCTTGACAATGCATATGGACACTCCTGTACAACTAACAACTGCTTCAGTGTGTGCTAGAGCCTGGCTGTACCATTTTAAAAAATTTGCCCATAAACACAGTCACTCATCCAGTCATCAAGAGGTGAATAAACTTGCCTAACTTGTTTTTTTTTTTTCCCTATGATATTTCAAGTGGACCATATTATACTTCACTCTGTTACATTTATTTCCTATTGATGTTATTATAAATTGATTCAAAGTGTGGGGTACAATAAAGGTATAAGATTCTAGAAATTGTGTCACCATTTATGTGGTTTTGTTTTGATGTTGCTTCTTTAATTTTATTTGCTTCTTTTAAGATTTTACTGCTTGCTATTTATGTTAATGAATTATACCCTTGTTAAGACCTTTGCATTCATTCCTCTGGTTATTTGGATTAAAAACACTAAATACTCTCTGTAGTGATCTAGCTACCTATAAAGCATGACCAGTGTACCTCCATCTGTACAAGACACACGCTTTGGTGACAGATTATACCACAGTATTATAGACAGTACAAATGTAGTAAGGTGGAATTTTAACCCAGGGGAACCTGTGTCAAAGGTAGCACAAAAAATGCTCTATGCTAGAAGGCTGAGAGCCAGAGCATTATTTTGTTTTGCAAGTTCTGTACCTTAATCTGTACAAGTTCAGTTTGCATTTTCTAAGAACAAAATGTTATTAGGGAGGTGATCAAGATAATGAAAAACTGCCCAGATGCAAAAGCCCACCCTACCAAAGAGCAAGACAGTTAAGTGAAGTGAAGATCACAAGTAGGACCAACTGCAAACGAAAGGCTCATAGGCAGGAAAAAAAAGCTGATTGCACCTGAGATATCATTTAACCATCGATGAATCAGGCTGATGTCAGGAATCCTTGAGAAGATACTAGGGCTCACAGAAGGACTCTGAAAATAATTCACTTTTAGAGGTAATTATTTTTCAAATGGTCATTTCACTACCAACTTATATAAGACAGGTTACCTGGCTCCCTTGGAAGCATTGCTGTAAATGTCATGTTTTGTATATTGGCAGAAGAATCTGGAGTACATTTGAAAGCTCATACATGCAATGCAAATATTCTCTAAAATTAAACAGAAATATAATCATTTACTTTTTTTATCAGGTTTTGTTTTGGAAACCAATACTTCCCTTCAAGATAACATACAATATGTAGGGAAAGCATTACTTGTTATAACTTTATATGACTTGGAAAAAAAAAAATCAGAAATATATGTTGACAACACATAGAACTAACAAATCATAGCAAATGTTTATTAACTTTATCTCATTAACAATACATGAAAGAAATAAATTAGAATGTTAAGAACAGGATGTTTTTCTTCTAAAGTAAAATTTACCTAAACTGTCATGTAACAGAAAAAAAAGAAAGGAAATAAAATGCCTTCTAAAATCTCATGAAGTGTATAGCTCTATGTAAAATTTGTTATTGGAAGAGTGTGTTGGCTGTTGGTACAGTGTAAGGTTAAATTTACCCATATATGATTAGATCTGACTCAATTATTCATTGTTTTTAGCTTATTTGAAAAGACAGCTTTTATATTTGTTCACAAATATGTTGTTACTTCATTTATGATTTAGTATTGCTTGATCAATTATTTGAATTAGAAAGGAAAAGTTTTGGTCTGCAGCTCATTTGACAGCTATTAAACATGAATATTTTTATTCAATACAGCCATTCTGAAAGGTTTCATTGTATTTATTATAATATTGTGACTTGATGGCCTGATGCTTTCCAAGCTTAAATAAACTCTTTTACTTGTTTGTGTGTTCTGTGAAATTGTTGTGATTTAACAAATACAATTAGTATTGTTCAACTGCTTCTTTTTTTATTTTTCTTTCTTTTTTAATCTAAAAAATATTTCAGGCAGAAGTGTTTTCACAGATTTTTGAAGAAATTGTCCTGAGATGAAGAAAAAATAGCCTTTTTTTTTTTTTTTTTAATCCCTTTGCACAGTATTTTCTATCACAGAATCACAGAAAAACACCAAATTTGTAGAACGGCACTGAACTTGTGGTTAGATAATCTTTTATATTTAAAAGTACCTTATTCGTAATAGTAATTCATATAACAACTGACTAGTAAAAATGAAAAAAAAAAAAAAAAAGAAAAAAAACACATAAGAGGCTAATTTCTAAAGCAGTGGCTTATTCTTTCAATAAATGTAAAACCCATTTCTTCCTCCTCTTTGTACATTCCTTCAGCCCCCCATAAGCAAATTACCTTTGGCTGGCTGTAATCAGCAATGCCTCCTTTTTAGCATGGACTCATCTCAATATTTATTTCAGTCTATGGAGTAGAGACCGTGAAAGGAATATATTTTGTGTGTGCGTGTGTGTGTAAAAGATTAATAGCACAAAGTGATATTTAAGTAATGCATTATTGAAGCCATATTTCCCAAGGAGCCAGATATTTTATGTAATTAACAACTGGTTTGTTAGTTTTCCATCCTGAGGCAAAGCTGACAATAGGTAACTATCTAATAAAGGAGTTGCTTGCCATGGTAGTGGCTGCTTCCAGATATGTTATTATGAAGACTTAATAAATACTTTACTGTAACAACATTTCATTTTTGAAGAGTTGGAAATTTGAAGTTGGTGCAGCTGTTAAGAACTAGCTGCAATAGAAAATTGGTTATGTTTACTACCATTTAGGAACTAATTTTCTATCAAAATTTTTCTATCATTTGACAGAATTTTCTATCTAATTTCTATCTAATTTCCATCTGACACAATTTTCTATCTAATTTTCTATCATTTGACAAATCATTAACAAGTACTGTAGATCTATCTTTCCTGCTGCTATATGACATTCTGTTCTCTTTCAGTCATCTGTACATTTCATATTTAGTTCAACTAGATTATCCATTGTTATTAGACCACCAAGACTAATTGTCAGCTCACAGGCCTCCATTCTTACCTGATCTAATAATAGAAGGCAGTAGTAGTAACTAGGAGTGGATATATGCTTCCTTCTACAGAAAAGCAATTTCACATTTTAAAGACAAACGTATATTCAAACCAGCAAAAGATACCTAATTAATTCATTATCGAAAATGCTGCTCTGGTAATCCACTTGGTGAAACTACGAACTGAATGGAAATAAGTATGCTAAAAGGGAAGGGGATAAGGAGCTTGGAGGTGAAGTACATTGTAACATCATCACAATACATGGTAATAGGACAGCACTACACACCTATGCCATAACAGTAAAATAAAAATAATGGAAATTTCTAAGTATTGCAAGAATATTATATATTTTTGTTGTTTTAATAGCCATGTTTTAAATTAATCTGTTGTCCAATTGTAGTTATCTCATAAGACTTACACAAATCTTTAATTTAGTCATTAATCTTTAAAAATGTAGTATGCTTAGTAAATCGTTATTTTACAGAAATTCTTTAGTTTAAGTTAACATCTATACATTTAGGGCTAAACAGGGTTGCAAACAGCACAAAATGATAGTGAAAATAATGGTTTGGGGAACACAGCACATGTTGAGGCACAAGAACTTAATTCAATATTGACAGCATTTTGTTTTTGACTTTTTGACAGAAATGTGTCTTTCAAAAATTATAATGTTAATAATAGTTTAGTCTGTATAAAATGTGTCATCATAACCTCATGTAGAAATATATTTAGATTGAAATGGTAGATAAATACATTTAATTTCTTATGAATCTTTCTATTTTATGTTCTTTATGCTTCTTCAAGTTTTCTTATATCCAGTGAAGAGAGAGAACAATACCGCCAGATACCAGTAAGAGAGAGATCATGAAATATAAGCTATGAATAGCATAGCATATAACTAATGAACAATCCATTGAGTAGAACTTGTGTGCTTAAAAGACTGGAATAACTTTCTGTAATTTTCTCAAATATACAAGAAGATCCCAGTTAGTTCGTATACGAATTGTCAATAGGAAATTTAACTAAATTTGTTAAAAAGATTGGTTACATTCAAGGGTGCACCTAGTTTTGATAATTGTCCTCATTTCCCTTTGATTCTCAAAATATATATCACTGTCAGAGAAGCATATAAACTATTAAGTTGATAAAAGTCAACACAAAATTTAGACCTTTTTCAAAGTATCTCTGTGCTGCACAGAAAGCCTTATTGAAAACATTTTGAATTCAAGAAGTCAGTTATTCAGCTTCTCAGGACAGTCTACTCAGCAGCATAATGAGGAACATCTTTTCCATTACTCTTGCAGACACCATTTCCCAAATTCTCCTGCCATATGTGCTGGGTACGTATTTATTATTATTATTATTATTATTATTATTATTATTATTATTATTATTATTATTCATTATTAATTATTATTATTACACAATATATAATATATAATATCTATAACATATAATAACAGCAACAACAACAACAACAATAATAATAATAATAATAATAATAATAATAATAATTTTGCATAAACATCCAGTAAGTGTAATCTGCCATCTGCCTAACTCTTCGCTATATAACCTGCTGTTTTCTACTGAAGGAATTGGCTTCATTATTGATATGCTGAGATAAATCTGTATTTAGAGGTTTGGAAAGGGTTATATTAATCACTAAGGGGAGATATACATAATTATTTTGAGTTCAGTAGTCATATGGACTTGACACCTGACCTAAGATTTCTATTTCTGGCATGTTTTTTTTTTTTTTTTTAATAATTATTTTTTATTTTATTTGTTTGTTCTGTTGTTGTTGTTTTTTCATGAACCATGTCTAAAGACCACGGTAATCAAGCAGATCTATAATATCTACAAAATAATAATAAATAAATAAATAAGAATAAAAAATTCTGAGCTTCTAACTCTCACACTAGTAGTTAAAAAAGACAGATCTAGATACATTTAACAAGATATTTGTGTGTGTGTGTGTAAAAGAATGTAAGGACTAGTAGCATTTGATATTAATGCCTTTGCTTTCAATTGTTACTGAAACACAATGGAGTTATTGTTCAGTTTGTCTCTCACAGCACTACAGCTTTGGGAACTCTTTTTTACTGTATAATACCATGCCAGAAACGGTTGAACTTCTGAACAATAGGGAGTCTTGAGGTTAAATATGCCACAGGGTTGTGTAACATAGCTTGCTCTCTGATTTCTTGACTTAAAAACCAGACCTCTTCCAAACAAGACAATGAAGATAAATACATTTTTCCATTCATCTATTTACCACCTTCAGTGAATAGAAGTGGGAGCTAAGAAGTGCAATTCAAAAGGTACATTCATCTGTTCCATGGCTGTATGTACTGTCTGGTAAATATATGCCCTGCAAGAGATAGCAGATAGGTAACTTTCAGGTGCTCCTGGGCTTCCTGTAAGAGTACGAGAATATGTATCTGATTCCCTTTGGTCCCAAGGTGTCATTCTTGCAGTTGAGGATTTTGGATGCTAGATTTTTATCCTTTTTATTCTTTCTTTCTTATGAACTGTCTATTTCTTTCACTCTGGACATAATTCAGGCTGGTCACACTAGCTCATTACAAGTGAAACAGCATTTGGGAAACCCCTGGACCTTTAGAGAAGACTGACCTATTATGTTGAACAGCAACAAATGCTTCAGGAACTTCTCCGAATAAAGAGTTATGTTTATTAAAATAAATACAAGAAAAAGATCAGTTTAGATGCCCTCTTTTTCACAGGCGTTTCACGGAGATTCCAAAGAGATGGACATAATATACATTATTAAATTAGAGATGCCAAGTGCATTATCACTTTGTTTACTACAATAAAAAGTCTTAGTGATATCTAGAGTACCTTCACTCTATTAATAGCATTCAAAAATTGTCAACAGTCTGACTGTAAAATATTTTTTTACCGGGAACAGTCTCTGGTGTATATGTACTGTGCACAACATTTTAAAGAAGTCTAGTTTTATGCAGATTCATTATAAGTGAGCTGAAACTTGTATATAAACTTTTCCAGAGGCTTGTGTAACTCATTCATGCTGTTCAGAAAATCAGTAGAGAAGACCTTCACAGGTTAATGTATAAATCCTAACACAACAAAAAACCTACCATGTTCAAATAAGCAGCCCACTGTTTACAGTAAAATTGTCTTTCTGATATTTTATTCAGGCCATGAAAATTGCAGATTTTATTTTATTTTATTTTAATTTTTTTTATTTATTATTTTATTTTATTTTATTTATTTATTTATCTTTGTGGAGAGATACAACTTCTAGGTTATGGATGACACTACTGACTGGATAAGAAGTTTTACAGCTATGGAAGAAACTGTTAGTCTCCAGTGAAGAGATTCTGAGGTTCAGTCAAGTATCAGGCAAACATGATTTGCCAATATATTTGTCCATGTCTCACATGTACATGGACATAAAAATCTCCTAGCTTTGCAAATATGAAGTTGGAGACAGTTGTATTTACCAGGCTCTTATACTTGTGTGGAAAGAGGATTACCTGAGTAATTTTTTCTTGTAAGCAGCACTGTTACTAGGTAGCTCATACCAGAAAGATTTACAAAAAATATTCTTCTGCACATTTCCTTTCTCACCAACATAAACTTGAATGAAATAGTGGAAGAAACAATAACAGTCTCAATGTACCAAAGACAGACTTGGAAATTGGTATTTTTAGATCTTCAAGCACAGAGGCTCTCAATCCAATCTGCCCATTTACAAACAAAATTTATTTATTTATTTATTTATTTATTTATTTATTTATTTATTACTAGAATCTCTTGAATACCTAGTTATCTTATTCCCCTTACACTTTGCAGAATATTAGAGACTTACAGTTTGGGAAATTTTATGAATGCATACTAATTTTTAAGATCTGTCCCCAAACCCTTTGGGGTCTTACTCTCCACAGACTCCCTAGAACTATCACAGTTCGAACTTCTGAAAATAAATTTTGTATGTATATATATTTAATACTAACTGAAGAAGATGATCCAGAAATTCCTTATTCAGCTCAAAAAGTTCTCCTGTACAGCCATCCAAAATGCAAAATCATCCTGGTATAACCCTTCTGCATTTGTTTCTCAGTCTGCAGGTCTGTGGCATTCTTCTCTGACAGATAATGATGCTCTATTTTCCAGCTATGCAGGAGATTTTAAATACAAGAGTTTATCGGAAAAGTCTTTAGAAACGGTCTGTTTCCTAGCATGGGGAATCATGTTCTACAACTCTGATCAGTTCAAAGTGAAACACTGGAGGAAGCAGAACTCAGTTACTGACTCCTTTGATAAGAGTAATCGACAAGCCAATGATGCCAGGAATAAATCACATGAAGAGAAATATTTTGAACAGAGGAATGGAGCTGTAAAAAACTCACTAGAGCTGGAATGCTCCAGAAGCACAGAGTATAAATGGAAAAAAAAAGTTTAAACAGCACTCAGCTTTTAGGCATAGACATGGGACTGCAAAACAATAGTTCTTTCATTTTTAAAAATGGCAAAGTATCAAATCTTAATTACCAATCTGCATGCTCCTTGATCATGTAAATGGCAGTAAGAAGTGTTAGCTACTTAGAGGTAAAAATAACTAACTAACTAACTAACTAAATAAATAAATAAATAAATCGTGCAAATAAACCCACCCCTTCCCGTTTACCTGAGCCATGAAAATGTTTTGAGAAACTCTTTGGGACTATTTGCCTTTGCATGCTTTCCATTCCACTCCATTTGTAGAGGGTCAGGCACATACATACAGTAGGTAAAATGAACAGAACAGAACACAACAGATCAGAACAGCTGGAAGGGACCTACAGAGATCATCAAGTCCAACTGTGTCACCATTTCAGGACTACCAAAAAGTTAATGCATATTACTAAAAGCATTAACCAAATGCCTCTTGAATAGGCACGGTGCATCAACCACCTCACTAGGTAGCCTGTTCCAGTGTTTGACCACCCCATGGTAAAGAAAATTTTCATAAAATCCAGTGTGAACCTCCCCTGGCTTGGCTTTGTGCCTTTCCCACACGTCTTACTATTGGTTACCAGAGACAAGAGATCATTACCTCCCTCTCCATTTCTCTTCCTTAGGAAGTTGTAAAGAGCAATGAGGTCCTCTCTTAGCTTCCTTTTCTCCAGACTAAACAAAACAAATGTCCTTAGCTTGTCCTCAAAGGACATGCGTTACAAGCCCTTCTACCATCTTTGTTGTGCTCCTCTGACCCTTTCAAGTATCTTAATTTGCTTTTTATATTTTGGAGCCCTGAACTGCACAGCTATATTTATGGTGAGACCACACCAACACTAAATAGAGAAGGCAAATCACCTCTTTTTACTGGATGGCTTTACTTCATCTAATGCACCCCAAAATGCAGTTTGCCCTCTTGGCTGCCAAAAGACATATGTCACTTCTCAACTGATCAGTGAATCACTACCTTATTTACAATGGGTGCCTAGGGTATGGGAGGGAGGGAGTCAGAAGACTTCATGTCTTATTTTAGAACTTTTCTACTTAGAGTTTCCAAAGATATTGCAAGTAGAGAAAAATAGTCCTGAAATTACAACTTGCCTATTTGAGAAGTTCACTCCATATGTAAGCTCAACATGTAAGAGTGTGATGACAAAGGATGCAATCCAAGGTGTGTGGGGGGAAGGGAACAAGAGGAGAGGGCAGTGAAAGAGGAGAAAATGAAGATCAGAACTTTCTATGTTGAGTCTGATCAAAGCATACATGAAGGCAAGATTTTGTCTAGAAACTGGTACTGTATACTCAACAACTGAAAAACACACAGTTTAAAAAAAATCAATAAAGTTCTGCTTTTAAGCATTTGATATATGTTAAAAAAAAAAAAAAAAAAAAAAAAAAAAAAAAAAAAAAGCCAATCAGGTGAAATTTTAAAACTGGTAATCCTAAAATTCCTCAGTTTTGAGGAATCCAGTTTTAACATTTCTCAAAGACAACCACCCATCTCCTGCTTTTCTCTAGGCCACTAAACAATGCTACTCATCTGTTTTACACACAATTGTAGTTTACTTCTCCGTCACTTGAAGTCCCGCCAGCAAGTGCACTACTTCTGAAGTTAGAATACAGTGAGATTTGGTTTTCTTACCAAGTCTAACAGTAAAAAAGCTTTCTGGTCATTTCTTTTATAAAATCCCAAAAAGCAGCTCAACTGAAGACATCTGAGAGTTGGCAAAAGAGGACATGATAATGGTACTTTGCTTAGTTTCAAAATACGGAAATACATATATATATTAATAAAAAAATAAAACATAAGAATAATATCAAAGAGATAATAGGGAAAGGGTTCTTTTGCCTTCAGATAGTCATGTTTTAAAAAGAAAATTGGAATAGAGTGCAAACACAGTATACATAAGGAAGATATAAAAATTGATGGAGAGATTTTTAAAAGTTTTTCCATTCTGTTTTATGTTTCTGGCAGGTTCCCAGGGTTTAAATAGGACATCAGGATGAAAAGCAGAAAAGTTAAAACTGACCTGCATTTTATTCTTTATTTAGAACAGTGGGGGGAAAAAACGAAATAGGAATGCAGCAGCGGAAATAGTATTATCTGCTGATAGCAAGCCAGAACCTGATGTCTTAAGGCTAGGTTGTTTTTACAGTGTATTGAACTAGGAAACATAAGGTAATGATTTCACATTTAATAGGCAGTTCATTTTTTTCAGAGATTTTAAGGGAAAATGAAATGACATATATGTATATTTTGCAAAAACTAAACTGCATTTAAAACAGAAAAAGTTTGTATCCTACAGGTTCTTCATTCAGATCGATGAAGAAAGGAAATGTTGAATTACTACAAAAGATTTATTTATCTCAAGTTGACTAAGTCACTTAGTATCTTTCAATTTCATGTTGTCCATAAAATAGGGTTGTGTGTTAAGGAAAGAAGGACTACAGATCAACTGTCAGAATACACACCCACAGTTTGCAGAAGGACAACAGAGCAGTCACTGGCCACATACTCGTGACCAGGCCTGGAGCCTCATGAAATGTGACATACCAACTCAATAATGTCTAAATAGAGATTACATACAGTAGAAACTGTCTCTGTTTTTATAACGTCTAAAATAGACTTGTACCTGTTCTGTTTCATCAGGTAGTCTTGAACCTACTCCTCACTTACAGTGGGAAGGACTTTTCTTCCCCAGCCCTTATCTGCAGGTTCAAGGAAACAAAAGACGTGGGAAGCCTGACTAGCAGTGAAGAATGAGGCAAAGAAGTTGCTGAGTACCTCAGCCTTCTCCATCTCTGTTGATAGCAGTTCTCCCTTCTTATTTGTCTGAGGGGAAACACTCTCCTTGGCCTTTCTTTTCTGGCCAATGTACCTATAGAATCCCTACTTGTTATTTTTTGCATTCCTTGCCAAGCTCATTTTCATCTGTGCCTTGGCTTTCCTGATCCCATACCTGCACATCCAAGCATCTCTGTAGTCTTCCCAGGCGATATGTCCCTGCTTCCACTGCCTGTGCATTTCCTTCTTACACCTCAGTTTGATCAGCAGGTCCTTGCTCAGCCTTTCATTTATTTATTTATTGCCCTCCCTGCTCTCTTTCTTACACATGGGAATGGAGAGTTCTTGTGCTTTAAGGAAAACATCCTTAAAGAGTTTCCAGCTTTGTTCAGCTCCTTTGTCCGTAAGGACAGTGTTCAAGGAGATCTCATCCACTAAGTCTTTAAATAGCTTGAAGCTCCCCCTTCGGAAGTTCAGGGTCCTGACTTTGTTCTTCACTGTTCCCATATTCCTCAACATAACAAACTCAACCAGGGCATGGGCACTGCGGCCCAGACTGCCTCTAGTCTTAACCCCTTTAACAAGGTCATCCATGGGGGAACAATGGCAAGGCCAGGGGAGAAGGCAATGGCCCGACTGAAGTGCATCTACACTAATGCACGCAGCATGGGTAACAAAAAAGAGGAGCTGGAAGCCATCGTGCAGCCAGCAGGCTATGACTTGGTTGCCATCACGGAAACGTGGTGGGACCACTCTCATAACTGGAGTGCTGCAATGTCTGGCTATAGGCTCTTCAGAAGGGACAGGCAGCACAGAAGGGGTGGTGGTGTGGCTCTCTGTATTAGAGAGTGTTTTGATGTTGTGGAACTTGAGGCTGGGAATGATAAGGTTGAGTCCCTATGGGTTAGGATCAGAAGGAAGGCCAACAAGGCAAGCATCCTGGTGGGGGTCTGTTACAGACCACCGAACCAGGATGAGGAGATAGATGAGGAGTTCTACAGGCAGCTGGCAGAAGCCGCAAAATCGTCAGCGCTTGTTCTTGTGGGGGACTTCAACTTCCCAGACATATCCTGGAAGCACAACACAGCCCAGAGAAAGCAGTCTAGGAGGTTTCTGGACAGCATGGAAGATAGCTTCCTGACGCAGCTGGTTAGAGAGCCTACCAGGGGAGGTGCCCCGCTAGACCTTCTGTTCACAAACAGTGACGGACTGGTGGGAGATGTGGTGGTCGAGAGCTGTCTTGGGCAGGGTGACCACAAAATGGTAGAATTCTCTATTCTTGGCGAAGTCAGGAAGGGGACCAGTAAAACCACTGTCTTGGACTTCCGGAGGGCTGACTTTGAGCTGTTCAGGACACTGGTTGGCAGAGTCCCTTGGGAGGCAGTTCTGAAGGGCAGAGGAGTCCAGGAAGGCTGGGCACTCTTCAAGAAGGAAATCTTAATGGCTCAGGAGCGGTCTGTCCCCACGTGCCCAAAGATGAGCCGGCGCGGAACTAGACCGGCCTGGCTGAACAGAGAGTTGTGGCTCGAGCTTAGGAGAAAAAGGAGGGTTTATAATCTTTGGAAAAGAGGGTGGGCTACTCAAGAGGACTAAAAGGCTGTTGCGAGGCTGTGCAGGGATAAAATTAGAAAGGCCAAAGCTCATCTGGAGCTCAATCTGGCTACTGCGGTTAAAGATAACATAAAACGTTTTTACAAATACATCAACACAAAAAGGAGGACTAAGGAGAATGTCCATCCTTTACTGGATGCGGGGGGAAACTTAGTTACAAAAGATGAGGAAAAGGCTGAGGTACTCAATGCCTTCTTTGCCTCAGTCTTTAGCAGCAAGACCAGTTGTTCTCTGGATACCCGGTACCCTGAGCTGGTGGAAGGGGATGGGGAGCAGGATGTGGCCCTCACAATCCACGAGGAAATGGTTGGCGACCTGCTACAGCACTTGGATGTACGCAAGTCGATGGGGCTGGATGGGATCCACCCGAGGGTACTGGGAGAACTGGCGGAGGAGCTGGCCAAGCCACTTTCCATCATTTATCAGCAGTCCTGGCTATCAGGGGAGGTCCCAGTCGACTGGCGGCTAGCAAACATGACGCCCATCTACAAGAAGGGCCGGAGGGTAGACCCGGGGAACTATAGGCCTGTTAGTTTGACCTCAGTGCCAGGGAAGCTCATGGAGCAGATTATCTTGAGTGTCATCACGCGGCACTTGCAGGGCAACCAGGCGATCAGGCCCAGTCAGCATGGTTTCGCCTGGACGAGGCGATTGAGTGCACCCTCAGTAAGTTTGCAGATGACACCAAGTTAGGTGCATGTGTCGATCTGCTCGAGGGTAGGAAGGCTCTGCAGGAGGATCTGGATAGGCTGGACCGATGGGCTGAGGTCAACTGGATGAAGTTCAACAAGGCCAAGTGCCGGGTCCTGCACCTGGGGCGCAACAACCCCAAGTAGCGCTACAGGTTGGGAGATGAGTGGTTAGAAAGCTGCCTGGCAGAGAAGGACCTGGGAGTACTGGTTGATAGGCAGCTGAATATGAGCCAGCAGTGTGCTCAGGTGGCCAAGAAGGCCAACAGCATCCTGGCTTGTATAAGAAGCAGTGTGGCCAACAGGTCTAGGGAAGTGATTGTCCCCCTGTACTCGGCTCTGGTGAGGCCGCACCTCGAGTACTGCGTTTAGTTTTGGGCCCCTCGCTACAAGAAGGACATGGAGGTGCTCGAGAGAGTCCAGAGAAGGGCAACGAAGCTGGTGAGGGTTCTGGAGAACAAGTCTTATGAGGAGCAGCTGAGGGAACTGCGGTTGTTTAGCCTGGAGAAGAGGAGGCTCAGGGGTGACCTCATTGCTCTCTATAGGTACCTTAAAGGAGGCTGTAGAGAGGTGGGGGTTGGTCTATTCTCCCACGTGCCTGGTGACAGGATGAGGGGGAATGGGCTCAAGTTGCGCCAGGGGAGGTTTAGGTTGGATGTTAGGAAGAACTTCTTTACTGAAAGGGTTGTTAGGCATTGGAATGGGCTGCCCAGGGAAGTGGTTGAGTCGCCATCCCTGGAGGTCTTTAAAAGACGTTTAGATGTAGTCCTTAGTGATATGGTTTAGTGGAGGTCTTGTTAGTGTTAGGACAGATGATCTTGGTGGTCTCTTCCAACCTAGACGATTCTGTGATTCTGTGATGTTGGTGTGCACCAGGTCCAGCAACACTTCTCCTCTGGTTTGTCTAATACCCAGACTAGGAAGTTATCCTCAACACACTCTAAGAGTCTCCTGGATTGTTTACAGCTTGCTGTGTGGCTTTTCCAGCAGACATCTGGGTAGTTGAAGTCCCCCATCATGATGAGAGCATGTGAATGTGCTGCTTCTTGTAGCTGAAACATGAAGGCCTCGCCATTAGGCTCCCCATAATCAGGCAGCCTGTATTAGACCTGACCACAAGACGTCCTTTATTGGTCTGGTCCTTTAACTTTTACCCACAAGCTCTCAACCTGTCTGTGGCTGTTTCTCAGAGGCATCTCTTTGCAACTGAGCCATTCTCTAACAGAGACAGCAACACCCACACCCTTCCTTCCCTGTCTGTCTCTTCTGAAAAGCTTGTAGTTCTCTATTCCAGTTTTGTAATTTGTCCTACCACATTTCCATGATAGCAATCAGGTCATAGTTTTCTTTTTGCAGCATAGTTTCCAACTCCTTCTGTTTGTTTCCCATACTGTGTGTATTGTTGCAGAGGCACTTCACATGGGCTACCAGTCACATCACCCCTTTCAGAGGAACCCTAATTCCTTTCGGACAATTCACAGGTATTTTCCTGTTGCTTCTTAAATTGACAATGTTCTCAGGTTTACTTCTATCACTCAGGGATACATCCCCTTCCCCCACTGCATGTAGTTTGAAGTCCTGCTAATAAGCCCAGCCAGCCTGCTGCCCAGAACACTCTTGCCCCACCTGGGCAAGATGTCAACATTTCTGGTCTCTTGAAGACATGTCCAAGGCTATAGAACCCAAAATCTTGGACATGGCAACAGCCACACGGTCAGTTGTTCACATTGTCCATTCATCTTTCCTGGGCCCAAATTTCCAACTAGATGCCACATGAAAAAGTAGGAGTGGGTGGTAGTCTTCAGGCCCCAACAGACTTGGTAGCCTCTTCATAATATCATGAATGTGGGTGCGGCGTAGTGACCACACGGACAGCAGGGTTATTTTAGGGTCAGTAACTGCTACTACTTTATTGATGACATAACTTCATCTCTCATATTGAAGGCATAACTTCATTATCCCTGTTGCATCCCCATATTGAGGACCAGCTCCCTTCTTATACTATTCGCCCCACATCAGTACCTTTCCACTAATTATTCATTGGTCAACAACTTTGCCAGGCAACCGCAAACACATGTTGGGTGGACGTATATTCTGTTTCAATAGAAGGCCGCTTCTTGTTGTTCCCATAATAGAAAGTGACCCACCTTCTGCTCTCCATGTGTGCCCATCTGCGTGAATTGATGACCAAACTGCTGCACCATGCCCTGCTGACACACTATGCCCTGTTTGCCACACCCTGTCTGACACACCACACCCTGTTTGCCTTCTCCGGTCACAGTGTTCCTGGTCACTTGTGCTCCCTTCAGGCAGCCTTTGTACTTGGGGGTGGCTGCTACTGCCGCTTGCCCCACCCAAGATTCATCAGCCACTCTCAACAGGGCTGTCAGGTGCAGGCAGCTCCCTCCACTCCCTGGGGCTGCCTCAAGGCAGGAGCCCCTCTGCACGATGCAATCCCCAGCTTCACTGTAGAATATATCTGCCTCAGAGCCAATCACCTCTGTGAGTGACCAGAGGGCTAGAAAGTTCAGGCTCCAGGTATGGTTCTTAGTTAGGTTAAAAAAAAAAAAAAAATAAAATAAAATAAAAAATGAAAAAGTAAGAAAATAGTTCTTCTTTCAGCATTCAGGACAATGTCCATGGTAAATTTCTGACTAGGTAGAAAGGTACAACATGGGGCATGATTGTCCCACATTAAAGACTAAGTATTCTCTACTTAAACTCCCTTTCTGCTCTACAGCTACTTTACAATAAACGCTTAACTACTCAGCATTTGCATCTTTGAAATATATCAGCCATCAATATTTTTCATGGAGATGGAAAGTGTCGTTGCTTCAATTACTGTAGTTGGCCATAATGACCACTGATTCCTAATAGTTCAGCACTGGTGAGGATGCACCTGGAGTACTGTGTCCACTTTTGAGCCCACCATACGAGACAGATGTGGACATACTGAAAAGAGTCCAGCAGGTTTTGAACATCTCAGCTATGAGGAAAGGCTGAGAGAGCTGGCACTGTAGCCTGGAGAAGAGGAGGCTCGGAGGGATCCTATCAATGTGTATAAATACCTCAAGGGAGGGTATAAAGATGATGGGAACACGCTCTTTTCAGTGCTGTCCACTGATATGACAAGAGGTAATGGGCACAAACAAGAATTTCCATCTAAACATCAGGAAACACATTACTGTGAGGGTGACAGAGCACTGGAACAGGTTGCCTAGAAGGTTGTGGAGTCTCCCTCCTTGGAGATCTTTAAAAGCTCTCTGGACATGGTCCTGGGTAACCAGGTCTAGGTGTCCCTGCCTGAGCAAATCTAGAGGTCCCTTCCTACCTACCTTCCTACCTACCTTCCTACCATTTTGTGAATCTGTTGATGATGACAATGATGGTGATGATGATGATAATAACATTTCAAAAGTAGACTACGTTTTCTGAAGTTTTCTGGAAAAAAAAAAAAAAAAAAAAAAAAAAAAGCATGGTAAACATGGGTTTAATGAGTGTGAAACCCCAGATACAGCATGCTAAGCATCCTGTGCTCTGCCCACTCTTAACAGCTGCTATTGCCATAGACAGCAACTTGTAAGTGTAGTGTAGCACCCACCAAACAAGTTCTAACTATTCTGTTCCTTGAAAGTGCAAATTTTAGATTGTTGCTACCATATACACCTTCTTAGCTCTATTAAAAAAAAAAAAAAGAAAAAAGAGAGAGAGAGAGAGAGAGAGAGAGGGAGAGAACACGTCTAATTAAAGTTCTGAACAGCAAGAATCCATAAAACTGAATTAGGACTAGGAATTTCCATCAGGGCTGTGATCAATACCTTTTCTTTAAATCAAAGAGCTATATGCACATGCATGCACAGACACAATAAGCAATCTGGAGATAGTAAATATAGAATTCAGACATTTCATAAAAGACTATCTCCAATGCCTTCCAACAACAGCAATAATAAATTGCAGCTGACATCCATTTTGCTCTATAGCCAAATGTCTAAAACAAAACAAAACAAAACAAAATAAAACAAAACAAACAAACAAACAACAACAACAACAACAACAACAAAAAAAAAGGTATTACAGAAACAAAGCAAATATAAAATAAAGAGTAGTCATAATCACAGGGAATGAAGTGGTGAAGCAGGTGGGTTGCTTCAATTATCCACACTCCTTGATGAATGAGGAGTGTGCTCTTGAGATGTCTGCGGGAGGTTAATAACTTTTTCAGTGACTGGGACTGCAATGGTAAACAGGAGACTAGAGTGGAATATTTATACTAGAACACTTGAGTTTGGGAAGGATTTCCTTCAGTGTCTATAGTAAAGCATGGAAGTACTAACTTAGTTTACAGTACAGGAAGATCATTAACCATCTATCAGACATCTACATGATTACAAAGACAATCAGTCTTTTAATACATCTCTAGGAGAGAATTAAGGTTCTCGATTCAGTTTTTGAGTGAAGAAACAGGTGCAGTCTAGAAGACATTATTCCTTTTAAGTAGTGTTTTTGAGAGCTTACACACTACTCTCTAACGGTTGTGGTCAAGAATCTGCAGGGAAAGAGATTTATTATTATAATATTATATTTATTAATATCTATTAATATATTTATTTATTAATATATTTAATTTTTATTATATATTTATCTATATTTTATATTTACAGTAAATATTTTTATTTATTTATTTATAAATTATTATTAATTATAATATTAAATATTATATTTCTTATTGTTTATATAATATAATATATTGGCCCTTATTTATTTATTTATTAGTGACATTTATGTGTTTTACATCAGTTTGTCTTCTGGAGTTTGCTGAGAACTTGGTTACATAGGAACCAATCTTTGTTTTGTGAGGTTCTTTATTGGGTGGCCATTTTGGTAAATGGGCATGCACTGAATGGATATCAGCCCAATAGATCTTCTGGCTCCATAAAGCAAAGGAATGCTTAAGCAAAATAACATTTAAGTGCATTTGAGGCAGGTGTCTTTTTAGTGTCTGTCTTTTCAGTGTGCCTTTTTTCATATTTATGAATCTGAGATGTTACAAAGAGGCAGTGACATTTCTGAATTCTTCATGGCTGTAGTTTAAGCTGTTTTAGGAAGGAAAATCCCTTCCTGTTAATTATCTGGGTTGCTCCCTGGATCCTATCAGCCAGAAACCTTTTAAAATCCTTTACTCATTTATTTTCTGTGACCTACAGGATCTGAATTTCAGAGTTCTTATACAATATCATTGAAACTTAGTATTGGTTGCACTAATTCAAATCCCCAGTAAATTCCTTGAAAAGGGAGTTTTCTGTCTTCTGTGTGTAGCTTTTATGTGCAATGCCTCCAAACAATGTCAGCACTAGACAATGCTACACAGCAGCTAGGAACAGTGTTTTTTAAATATATACAGTAAAATCATTGCTTTGTTTTGGCATGTGTTGTCAGTTTCTTTTATACCTTTCTGTGGAGAGATTTCAGTTACATAGCTGAAGAAAACTAGATGGAATTGTAGAGAAATCTGGTGGATGTTTTGTTTGCAGTTCAAAATATATTACCTAGACATAAGTGATGGAGGTCAAAATAGTTCATGTTGTTTAGAAAGAAGTCCTGTCAGAGACAAATCTCAAGTACGTTGAGAACTGTGGTTTCAAATTACATAAAATTTTTAATTTGCTTGCTGGACTGTTTAAGGGATTTGGTTTAAATCCATCCATCATTAAGACAATGATTAGAGTAAGATTCCCAGTATTATAGCATCTGAGAAACAACATAGAACATCTGATTTCTATGATTCGTTTGGTCAATCTATTCAACAACTATTCCTCACTGCTCAGTGTAAATATGGAAGACATTATTCTACTCCCATACAATTGCTAACCTCTCTTGTAATGAAGTAAATTTTCTTCTCTAAATTATTACTTCTGAAGGCAATGGCAAAAGTTGCAGTAAAATGTGGTCTGGAGGCTGCTAATCTTTATTCATCTCATTGCGGAAGAAATTTTTTAGAGATCTTTTAGAGACCTTTCCCAGAAATAGAAGCTAATAGTTCCTTCCAATATTTCAGAACTACTTGAATTTAATAATAATAATAATAATAATAATAATAATAATAATAATAATAATAATAATAATAATAAACAACTACTTTATGTCCTCAGTCTTTCAATTGCCGCAGGCTACTACAAGAACCTAAAATTGTTGCCCACGTTGCTCCATTTGCTGACTATGACTAAGGCTGCATCATCTATTAAAGAAAAAATTAAACTATGTCTTCCTCTGGTCTTACAAATACATAAATACATAAATAAATGTTAATAACATGAAAATGTTTCTCTTCCACAACAGCAGTTAATAAAAATAGATGGAACAAAATCCTACAAACAACACTGCACAGTGTTCACTGACTTTGTATTTGACCGCTTCTATATCGTGACCTTTTTCTGTATGGTATTTCTTGGATGCAGAGGAGCTAGCTAACATTCAGTTTGAATAAAAATAGCTTAGGATCTAGAGAAATTAAGAATAAATGTTTGGTATGGATGAATTCCTAGTATTAACAGGAATGAAAAATTCTTTCTTGAAGAAAATTTTTCTTGTCAGCACTCTTTCTCCCTTATTGCATTGTTCACAGGTTGTTTTTTTTTTTTTTTTTTTTTTTAATGAAGAAATTTGAAGAAAATAATAATAATAATAATAATAAAAGAAATAATGATCTCTTTCAGTCCTCAGTAGTTCACCAAAATCTTCCTTTGCAGTATTTCCAGTGTTTAAGCAATAGTCTCACAGTGTGTTACATGGGAGATATTGCAAACATAATGAGCCTGAGGCTCATCCAACTTGTACATGAGTACAAATGAACAAAACTCTAAAACATTTAATTACTTTCATTTTAAATAATCTTTTGAAGGCACAGTGAAAGTCTTTTGTTGCTGGAGTTACCTCTGTTAGACTTTAAAAATTAAAGCTTTAATTCTGACCAGGTAATAAAACATTAAAACTAAGCCAAGATTATAGAACTCAGGTTGTAAGGTTCAAGGACATTTCCTAATTACTCGTAGACATATCATAAGTGAGTCTAAAAGCCCAGCCATGGTAACTGTAGATAAAGTAAAACAGACATGACGTGCTTATAGAAGAATCTAAAATGTAGAGGAAATTAATAAGGAGGGGGCAATCTACTGTGAAAAAGGTAAAGTTTTGTCAAGGAAAAATATACAACAAGGTGGTCAAAAGAATATATTTTCATGGAGGGACAGGAATGACACAGGGTCAGGAAGAAAGCAAAGAGATGAAGATAAAGACTTGATAAGCTTCTTACTATCAAAAAACTTAGGGCAACAGCAACAATTATATTAATAATAATAATTATTATGTTTGTTATATTTATTATTATTATTTATTATAATAAATTAGTCTGGATAGACACTCAAGAGCAGATCAATCTTTTGCATGAAGAAGGGGCCTCCGAAGAATTAGAATAAAAGATTTTATGGCACGTAGCCAGATCACAAAAGCTCTGGGACCTAAAACCAACTATAGTTGATGGACACCTGGTAGTAAAAAACCACAAGTGTCTCTTTTAAGCTTACCCAAGTCCAGTTAAGAAGCAATCAGGTTAATTAATTAGGTTAATTAATTTCATCTTTCTTGGCAAGATTTTCAGCACAATGAGAAATTACTGGAGTTAATTCAGAGCAGTGGCACGATTTGCAAACTTCTAGAAAATCTTGGGGCTTTCCTCAGGTCATTCACTAAAACTAAGTTCATTCATACTAACAAGTGTGTCTTATCCTTCTATTTCTAAAACTTAAGCAGACATCCCTCCCACTATATATGTAATATACACACACACAAATTTTCTTCTTGCCTTGCTGCCCTTCCATTGTGTCTCTGAGATCACATACAGAACAACAACAACAAAAAAAACTATCTTAAATGATCTATTTTTATATAATATTTCTACCATAATAATCATTACAGTCAGATCTAGTTAAAATATTTAAATGTTACCATTTTCTAGGGAAACACCTACCTGACAAATTCTTGATTAAACTGTATATATTTGGTATTTTTTTATTAATGTATTTATGATTCTCCCAGCCTTATACATACATTATATACAAATAAATGTAATTCTGTCCTTAATCATGCTTTCTCTGATAATACGTTACTTTAGGGTTGTAGTGCTAAATAATCTGAGATTTAAGAGAAAGTTAAAGCTAAATACCTATTTTTATCAATGACTATATTTCTACATGTCCTGCACACACACACACACATACACACACACACACACACACACACAAAGCTGAAAAAAAAAATTAGACTTTTGTAAAGAAAAATTAAGAAAAAACAAACAAACAAACAAACAAAAACATAATTACCAAGTAGAAAAGCATGCATGAAATCTTGCATTCTGTGATATTGGACATACATACCAGGAGTGGGAGGAAGAATTAATGGGTCTCTGCTTACCCCATTAACACTCCTGAAAATAGTTTCTGTGCTTCTGAGTAGCACAACATCATCACTAATATGTTTTTTATCTCATGTATACCTCTGTAACTATCCACCGTGGAAACTGAGTAGACCTACGTCTCACCAAAGCAGGGCACTTTGGTCACACACAAGCAGGAACTGCACATTTTCAGGCTATCCAGAGTACTGCATTTAGCAATTTTTTTTATTTATATTTAAACAAAGATGAACAGAGAGGTGTATGATGCATCTTTGAACTTTGGTAAATGATAACAAATATGCTGTTTGGATCTGGTCCTTAGCCGTTGGAGGGAACTCCTTTCTACCTTCTCAATGTTCATCACATTTTTTCTACGACTCTCTTAGATTCTTCCATTTCCACTATGGAGCACAATATGGATTTAAAGTCATTCCTAAAATATGAAGTGAGATATATAGAAGATGTATATATAAAATATGATAAATATGCTAATATGATATAAAGTGATGGAAACTTTCCTCTTTCTCTACCAACACTTTCTAAGGATTATTGGTCACAGAACATCTCAGGAGAGAATAAGCTCCATCCTGCCATAGCTATCATTTAAGGTAGTTTGACAGTTTGTAGGTTTGCCTGGCATCTCTGATCAAATCAACCTGGTGCGTGATATCAAACATTCATGTCACATAATCTACAGTGTGTAAGCTTGATAGAGCTGCAAGATATGTGGTAGGTATCCTCTGTGATACAGCTATACAACCATATGTAATTTTATGTTTAAATACAAGACTGTTTCACAAAATATTTCATACTTCTTGTCAAACTATACGTACTTCATCAGAAATATGGTTAAATTTCCTATGCTGTCTTCTGAAATACCTTCCAACCTCATATTTATTCACAGTTAACTAAAAAAAATGCATGCAGATTACTAGCTGTAAAAATGTTTAGCTATAGATACAAGCTAGGTATACATTTTAATTCATTTCCAGTTTTTCCTGTTCCATGAGAGGAAAAATAGGAGTAGAATAAGTTCCACATTTCTATAGTTCTAGTTAATTTCCACTCCCAATATATATGTATGTATACATATATGTATGTATGTAAATATGTATAAATGTATATATGTATATATACACCTTCAATAAGGAATTCTACTGTATTTTAAGTGGATTCTTAGTCTAGATTCTTGCTCTGGACTCATTTTCCTTGTTTCCCAAACTTGTAGCATCTGAATGGCAGATCAAAGATCTGAAAGCTACTGTTTTCTATTAGTTTCCATTTCCAATTTCATTTTTGTTTGTGTCTGTTGTTGTCATACGATTCACAATCTAAAGTATGTTACCTTGTTACTCATTTAGTGCAGGCTGAGCTCAGTTCATCCCTTCCTCCAAAACAGAAAATAATTTCAAATTGATTCTATTTTCCAGGCTACTCTCTCCAATGTTAGTCTAGTGGCTCTTGCTGTTTTCTGGAAAGCGTATCTTACCAAAACTAACAATAGCCTACAGAAGTACAATATCCTTCCTTCACTTATTGCTATGAAAGGTGTCAAGCTTTATTTAAGAGTTTAAGATTTGGAAACTTAGAAGCAGAAAAAATGTAGAAAAATATGTAGAAAAAAAAATTAGAAAAGCATGAGAAGTGGAATCTGTACAAAATCCATCCTCACATTCTTTATTATTATTATTATTATTATTATTATTATTATTATTATTATTATTATTATTATTTATTTCTTGTTTCAAGAAACCAGAACAGTGTTATTAAGTGTTTATAAGAGACTACTGTCTCAAACACTATGCATATGAAGTCACTTTTTGTGAAAATTAAGACCAATGAGACTAATATGATTTACCCTGTTTTTTTTGTTGTTCTTGGAGAACCATGTGTTCTAAGAGTAGATACCTAACTCCTTCCCAAGCAAGTCATGCAGAGATAGCAGAAGCTCTCTAATTCTCAGTGGTAATAGCAGATTTTTTCTTAAAAAGAAAAAAAGGCACCAAATCAAGCCAACAAAGATATCTATCTATCTATCTATCTATCTATCTATCTTAAGCTATTTCAAAGACTATCACTTGGAAGTGAAATGAATTGTCCAGAGTCACCTGTCTAGTTTAGTGGGAAGATAAGTCTATTATGCACTAAATTTGCCTCTAATTTTTTTTTGTTGTTGTTTTCACAAAAATTGTTTTACTATTCATCTATTAACATATAATAATAATTGTAATATATGTTGAGAATAAAATAAAACATTATATAATAGACCATTTACTCAGCCATTTTCATGTTTTTGAAAGCATATGTAGCAGCAGACCTTTACCTCTCTTTCTAATGAGCAACATTCATTTTCAGTGAGGCAATTGTTATAGCACTTTGGAATATCAGTCGTGTGAAGAGAACTAAGCATAGTAATCTGAAAAGTTTGACACAGCACTAATTGATTTTTTTTCTTAACATTTCAAGACCAGCAAAGATAAAAAGTGACCTCATAAAAAAAAGTTTGATACGAGAATTAAAAAAAAAAATAAAAAAATAAAGTTAACATTTTGTTATAATTAGCATGGGAGAAGGAGGTGCTTGTGTAGTTCTCTGTATTACAATAATGATTTTTTCTTTTGTGGTTTTATGCTACTGGAGTGCCCTCTGTCTTTTAATGACGTTATATACACTTAATCTTCTCCCAAGCGATACAGTGTTTTGTTAGGTGTATTTTTTTTTTTCCCTCCAGTATAAGTAAAAATTTGCCTGATATTTCTGGTATTTTGAGTGTACTCTTTACCAAAGCAATCATCCTTTATAAGTTCTTCCAGCAAAATAAGATTTATTTAATACTTACTTAATATATGGATTGTTTAAGCCATTTTTCAATAAGCTTATTAGTAAATTTCTAATATTTATTTTATCATAAATTTATCCTTTTCAGCAACTGAAAAAATATGCAGTATAAAAACAAATTTCATAGTGTTAAATTAAAAACTACCAACTATGTTATTAATATTGTCATAGAATCACTTCAGCTGAAAACCACAATAATCTTCAAATGTGTTATTATATTAATTATTTATTTGTAATAATTACTATTAAATCCAGAGCATTTTTTGTTTGTTTGTTTGTTTAATATATTTTAGAAAAATTCCTCATTGCCTGGCCTGAATCATAAACAATATGCACAAAATTTAGAATTCTTTTCTCAGATATCCCATTTGTAGGAGCTGGGCAATAAAATTCTTGAAGTTATAAACCAGCTGGATAGATAAATAACAAAACACAAAATCTGTTTTCAGTGGAAAGGAGAGTCCAGTTCCCCTGATATACATGGAAAGGAAAAGAATAGAAAAGACACTGCTGAGAATACTTTAAAATGGCAACATTCTAAAAATACTGAAGCACATTGCTTTTCCATAAATAATTACTTTTGAATTCTCTTAAAGATATATACATATATATATATGCCCCATTTTTGCTTGAGAAGATGTCCTGCATACCTCTTTGTCTCTTTGTGTAATCCCTATACTTGTGTGTATATCACTTACAGGTAATATACACCACAAGACACCAGTTACTATGTTTTTTTTTCTTTTTTTCTTTTTTTTTTTTTTTTTTTTTTTTTAAACGGGAATTCATTCCTTTTCCCCACCCACCCTTCCACCCTTTTCATTCTCCAATTTCCTCAGTATTACAGCATCACCCAAGAGAGCTGTAAATGATGCATGACTATAACAAAAGCAACGGAATCTAGGGCACTGCCACAAGACTACACAGTCTTTGTTTCTGCTGTAGCATGTAACAGTGCAGTGTATCAAACATTTACACATCTGCTTGTTATCAGAATTGCTTATCTTGTACTTTTTCAATAATGACTCCTTTATTTTACTGTAGCATGCGACCTGCTCTTAACAGGAAAGAAATGCAAAAGAAATGTTTCCAGCCCCAGATAACTCTTTTTTTTTTTTTTTTCCAAAAGAGAAGCAATGTGTATATATATTTAAAAAGAAAAAATAAAAGATAAATGTGAAGAAATGTAGACATAAAGCTGTTTCAAGATACAGTAGATATATTTCTCTTCCTTCTCCATCTCCAAGAACTGATTATATAGATATATTTTTTTTTCAATTGTAGAGACAAAAAAAAAAAAAAAAGTAACATAAGATTTAATCTTAATCTATCACTTATAGATTTTATGTTTTATTTCCTGAAACACCCAATTTTAACACTACTAAAAAATATTCATTGTAAAACATGCTAAACAATAGGAGACCATCTCTTTTGTAGTGCTGTTCATGATTTTTTCCCGTCTCTAAAAAAAATTGAAAAAGAAATTTTGAAAACAACTGTTTTAAATGTTCAATCTACCAAAATGCCTGATGACAAAATATTTTCAGCATTATCTCAGTAGAACTAAAAAGTTAAATAAAACTACACTAGGTTAGTTATTTGGGTGGCAAATCTCCCCTTGTATGACAGAGGAAATGAAAATGGTGATTTAGTACTTGGTTTTCTTCTTAGTGTGATAGTAATGAAATAATGCTGTCACATATTACTGTAAAGTACTGTGCTGAGTCAGGCAGTTAGTTATCTTGAAATAGTTAGTAGCTGGAATTTGTCTTCCAGGCAATCCAGGATACTGTCCTATCAAATATGAATACTACCCAAGATACGGTTTTCTCAGGAGATTGCAATTAATTGCACAGAACTTATCCAGATTCTTCTGTTGTCTTAGGTAGTTAGAGCTGATATTGTTTTTACCTTAAGTTTTCGCTTCATACATCTGGGAACTCCTTACTCATTGCAATCTTCTGAAATCAGCAGGAAGCCATAGCACAGCAAGGAGGGAAACATACATACAAGACAGGCACAAGCGTCTGAAAAGCTTGTTCCCTCTGCAGATTTAAGTGAAGAGGGAAATGTGTTCAGCACTACTCTTGACTGAGGCTCACCAATTTCTGCTGGCCTCCTCCTTCATGGTGGGAAGAAAATATGTACCACAAAGAGATGACACACACAAAGACTCTTCAGTAATATACATGCAGATCTCACCCTTTAGCTCACAGTCAGGGCTCAAGATTTGCTTCCTTCTCAGTGTTTTACAATACAAGTATTAAACCGTGCCTTGGAATTAAAAGTTGTGATACAGCAAAATGACCTCTCTTCTGTATTTACCGTAGAGATTCCCACTGATTCCAACATCTCTGTGTGTTTTATACAGCAAAATAGACCAATACAGCAAGAATGTCTTCCAGATAGACCACAGCTTAGGGAAATTGATTTAAGTCCATTCATTCAATTTAAACTGTTAGTCTCCAATCCAAGGAAGGAAAACAAAATCAATATAACCATTTGAGAAGCTGATAATACTGGCACCTGAATTCAGGGATATTAGAGTACACAGCTAGCACTTATTGATGGACAGAGAACAATGATTAATATGTTGTACTTCTGTTATCCCTACCAGGATTTTAATATTTTCAAGGTTCTATAAGATCATTTACTTTTTTATTTATTTATTTGTCTATTAAATGTGCCAGGTTAAAAGGGTCATGCTGAATTGTCCATTTTAAGTATTTAAATTATACTGAAAATCCTCATTGACTAAGATTTCTTTCTGGTGAGTGTTCCAGAAAAAGGTTTTGAACAAAGATGTGGCAAACTGACTTATGTGATAATACAGTGTATACGTATATATACACAGCAGTCCCGCTCAGATAAGAAAATTGTGATTAACATACTTTCAGTTAAAATGTTATGAGCTACATAAAAAATAAAATCCTTTTAAGAGACAGGCAAAATTCACAAATTTATCAAAATCCATTCATTAATTTAGTTTTTTTTTTTTAGATTTATCAAAATCCATCAATCATTAGTTTTAGCTAATACCAAAGTCACAATTTCATTGAGTTAAAAGAAAAAAAAAAGTGTTAAAAATAGAGTTTGTTTACAGAAAAGCATGCTCCTTTAATAATACCACTGCAATTTAATGGACTTAGTTGAATTATTTCTGTTCATCCAGTTGTAAAAAAGGAGAAGCAAGCCAAGTACCTATAAGCAAAAAAAAAATATTCAAAGTCATTCATGCTTTTATTACAATGTGTGCCACTATATCACTTTAAAGTAAGCCCAAATATTCTCAGTATTCTCTCTCTTCCACCCCTCATCCCCCCTTTTTAAAACTGACAAAAAGATGCTCTTTTCTCAGAGACCCCTTTTGCCTTCACTTTACATGAATTCAAAAGAACATTTCTTACTACAGTCAAAAAAGTAATTCAGTGTACTTGAAGCAAGTACTAGACTTTATTATTTTAAATTATACGGATATGTATATATATTTTTTGAATTATAAAGACCTTTCAGAAGTTAGTGCTGAAGTCTGCTTTCAAAGAAAACTGTGGTTAACTCTCTGTTTTTCTATATTGCTAAATAAATAAATAATAATAATAATAATAATAATTAATAATAATAAAGAGTGTATTTTTTACTGAGATAGGTGAACTGTCAAAAATCTACATTTCAATGAAGTATCTTTAGAACAATTTATGCAACAAAACTCAGGGCTATTGGCTTCCTTGTGTGTCAGGAAATAGAAGTACTTTATTTTAGATGGTTCATTTGTGTTAGTGCTCTTGGATATGAAGCAAGCAAGGCAAAAATTAGAAGTGCACAGGAAGGAAGATCGAGAGGCATATAAACACAAACTCAAAATTAGTTATGTGAAAAGCTCAGAGTCAGTGTTGCTGTATGTTCAAAATCTTATAATTACAAAAAAAAAAAAAAAGGGGGGGGGGGAAGGGAAAGGGAAAGGGAAAGGGAAGGGGGGAAAGAAGGGAAAGGAAAGACAGAAGAAGAAGAAAAAAAATATCTTACGAAATCTGAACATAAAGGAGAAAAAGCAGAAATTGTTTTTGCATAATGCAACATGCTTCCATTTTGATAATTCAGCTAACTTTTTATATTTGCTACCTTTGTAGTCTAAAATATTTCTGAAAAGACAGAACAATAACATATTTCACTAAGCTAAATTCAGTGAGACAAATTCAGTGAGACAATTAATGAGTTGATCACACAGTGATGAAAGAAACTACACTTAGACATTTAATTTCCCGTCAGCAATGCAGAATAAATCCTGAACTGAATGAGGCCAGTCACCCTGATAGTCATATCAAGGTGCAGAGGGCTCTAAACATGCTAACTATCCTTGGTATTCACTTGCAGGTAATGAAAACTAAGTATAAAGACTGATTGGGCTAGGCTGAGAACAGAGTTGTGTGAAGGTTGACAAGGCAAATAACAAGAAAAGTCCAATGACAGTATGAATGAAGCAACAGACTTCAGTGTGAAACATGACAAAATCAAGCTAACAGGGAACAAATTTTAGTTAGATTTATCTATGTCTTTTAAACATATATAGGGATGTTGCCATTATCATATAGAGGCCATATGACAAATTAATCTTGCATTGCAAACATTCCTCCCCCCCTCGCCCTCCCCCCCCCCCCCCACACACACACACATTGGGATTTCCCTATTTAAAGAGGGATTTTCCCTGCTCTAAGTTTCAATCTAAATATTCTTTACCAAAATTTGTTTTGATATAAGAGAGGGGTGTTCTGAAGGTCAAATATTTGGAATAAGGAGACAGAAAAGAGAAATTACTGTGTTTCACTTTCATCAAATGTTCTATTTTCGATTTCTCCTTGTAGTTATGTTCTACTGTGTTTTATTTGTTAATAAATAAAATAATAATAACAATTTTAAAAAAAGATTTTTAAATATGCTTTGTTATTTTTTTTTTTCAAAGAAAAATAAGCATTCAATCAACTGGAAAAACAAAACAAAACAAAACAAACAAACAAACAAAACGTTTGTCCAATACAGGAAAAAAAAAAAAAAAAAAAAAAAAAAAAAAGATGAATTATTATATAGCTTTGTTCTTTACCAATTAAAAGTTTATTTTGACTTAAGGCTGCACTCTGACCATACTGAGAATAATGAATAGTACAATAATTAATGTAGATATACGTAAGAATCATCCTCTACCAGCAGTGGACAAGACAAACCAGTGTATGAAGCACAGTGCTGAACAAAGTGATGAATAGGGAAGACAAATGGAGAGAAAACAGCAAAAAATGCATGAAGACAGTAAGAACTGTAGTGAAATTAATTGAGATACATTGCAGTAGTCTGTTCCAGCAGTTTCTTGTGTTTTTTTTTTTTTATTTGTTTTTCCCATTTTTTTTCACCTTTTCCATTTTTAACAAATCTCATTGATGTATTCCTTGAGGTAAGCATAGACCAAGTCAAGGTCACAGACTATCAAAAAGGAATGGAGAGCTGTAAAAAAGTGGGGAAATCTGTATGCTTCAGTGAGGCCAGACTCTTTACAGACACTTAGGAACATAAGCATTTGCAGATGAACAAACAGACTTGTGTGGTCTATTACTATTCTGATGACTGAATTTAGACAAGATTTCTTCCTGTCTTCGTCTAAAACTGTGGTTGATTTCCACAGCCTTAATTTTAATTACACAAATAAATGATTTCTATGCCTATAAAGAGTACTGAAAGTTTAAAAAGATGTCTCCTTTTTTTTTTTTTTTTTTTTTTTTTTTTTTTTTTGTGCTAGCAAGTTTCAATTTCTGCACTATTGTGCATTAGTTCATTATCTGTTCGTGTTCCACATGGATCATATTCATGGTGATATTTATTGACCCAGCTTTTGATTGCCCTTCCCACATGCCACGTTTGTTTCATTAGGAAAACTAATGTAATTGCATGCTTTGGAATATGCACTCTACTTGGTGTGGCTAACTCTTATTTCTATGTCACTGTGTTGCTACAAAATATTAACTCTAAACCCATCCATCTTCATCTCCCTAGACCTTAGCCACTCCTATCTGTGCCAAAGAATCTTCATTTAATCCTTTAGCCAGTACCTTGTTACATTCTTTTATACATAAATACATATATAACTGGTTACTAATATGAATAAATAGTTATATATTTTGTATACATGTTCACATAGGAACACACAAAATTCCCTATAGCTTTTGAAGTACTAATTGATGATGATTTTGTATTTGCCCATATACTGGGGCAAGTATATACCGTCATCATAGAATCATACTCATAGAATGGCTGGGGTTGGAAGGGACCTTAAAGATCACCTAACTCCAACACCCCTGCCATAGGCAGGGCTGCTTCCTAATAGATCAGGTTGGCCAAGGCCCCATCCAGCCTTGAACACATCCAGGGTTGGGGCATCCACAACTTCTATGGGCAACCTGTTCCAGTGCCTCACTACCCTTACACTGAAGAATTTCCTCCTAACATCTAGTCTAAATCTATCCTCCTTTAGTTTAAGACCTTTCCCCTTGTCCTATCCTTATCTACCGGAGTAAAGAGTCCTTTTCCATCTCTTTTATAAGACCCCTTTAAGTATTGAAAGGTCGCAATAAGGTCTCCCCAGAGCCTTCTCTTCTCCAGGCTGAATATCCCCAGCTCTCTCAGCCTTTCTTCATAGGAGAGGTGGTCCATCCCTCTGATCATCTTTGTGGCCCTCCTCTGGACTTGCTCTAACAGTTCCACATCTTGTGCTGATGACTTGTGATGTGAGTCACCAAAAGGAAGAGAGAAGAATAAACAGTGAATGTCTTTCACCAGTTCTAAATTTAGATAGTTGTACATTAAAAGCACAAAACTCATTCAGGCAGCTATTAGCAACCAAAAAGCATATATTATGACTGGATAGTTCTCTCTGCACTATCCCAGACGAACCATGAGTAACATCAGTATATGAGGACCAGGTATATCTAAGACAGTTCTAGTCGATCAAGTCGATCACCCATCTAGTTGATCAAGGGAAACCAGCTGATGTGATCTTTTTGGACTTCAGCAAAGCTTTTGACATGGTTTCCCATAGGATCCTACTGGACAAAATGTCCAGCATACAACTTAACAAAAACATCATACAATGGGTGAGCAATTGGCTGACGGGCATGGCTCAAAGGGTTGTGGTAAATGGGGCCACATCTGGCTGGCAGATGGTCACTAGTGGGGTCCCTCAAGGCTCCATTTTAGGGCCAGTCCTCTTCAATGTTTTTATAAATGATTTGTTTGTAGGACTAGAAAGTGTTTTGAGCAAATTTGCCGACGACACCAAACTTGGAGGAGTTGTGGACTCGGATGAGGGTGGAAAGGCCTTGCAGAGAGATCTGGACAGATCTGGACAGATTGGAGAGCTGGGTGATCACCAACCACAGGAGGTTTAACAAAAGCAAGTGCCAGGTCCTGCACCTGGGACGGGGCAACCCTGGCTATATGTACAGACTGGGCGATGAGACGCTGGAGATCAGCCCTGCAGAGAGGGATCTGGGGGCTGTGGTTGACAGCAAGTTGAATATGAGCCAGCACTGTGCCCTGGCAGCCAGGAAGGCCAACCGTATCCTGGGATGCATCAAGCACGGCGTTGCTAGTCGGTCGAGGGAAGTGATTGTCCAGCTCTACTCTGCGCCGGTGCGGCCTCACCTCCAGTACTGTGTGCAGTTCTGGGCACCACAGTACAAAAAGGACATTAAACTGTTGGAGAGTGTCCAGAGGAGGGCAACGAAGATGGTGAAGGGCCTAGAGGGGAAGACGTATGAGGAGCTGCTGAGGTCACTTGGCCTGTTCAGCCTGGAGAAGAAGAGGCTGAGGGGGGACCTCATTGCAGTCTACAGCTTCCTCGCGAGGGGGGAGTGGAGAGGCAGGTGACCTATTCTCTGTTATCACCAGTGACAGGACCCGTGGGAATGGTGTGAAGCTGAGGCAGGGGAAGTTTAGGCTGGACATCAGGAAGAGATTCTTCACCGAGAGGGTGGTTGCACACTGGAACAGGCTCCCCAGTGAAGTAGTCACTGCACCAAGCCTGTCTGAATTTGAGAAGAGATTGGACTGTGCACTTAGTCACATGGTCTAAACTTTTGGGTAGACCTGTGCGGTGCCAGGAGTTGGACTTGATGATCCTTATGGGTCCCTTCCAACTCGGGATATTCTGTGGTTCTCTGGTCAGTATATGAGGTCCAGGTAGATCTAAGAGAGATTAATTGAGTCTTGTGAGTCCGGTTTTAGGTCTCTTTTCTCCCATTCTCTTATTGTTCTAGTTGCCCATTAAAGATAAAATAAATTACCTAAAATAAAATAATAAAGGAATTTCAGCACAAATTAGTCCCTTGATTCTTGCTGACACCACCATTGCTTTCTTGTTTACTGTTTGTCTGTTTTTTCTGTAGCATTTTTTTAAAGTATTTTAGAAATGCTGCAATATTGTCCCATGGGCTTCCAGAAGCTCCTTAGGACTTTCCTCACTTTCCTTTTACTATAGCAGTGTATACTACCAGGACCAAGAAGATTAATCATTTTAGCAAGCCAGATTCCAAGACTGTTGTTTCTTCAGAAGAGGCCCAGGGCCAGGATGGCTCTGCTACTAGAAAAAGAGGAAAGGATGCTAATGGTATTCTCTTCCTATACACTTTCTCCCATGAGGATCAGACAATATTGCAGATCCTCTATTAGGCAATATCTGGAGCATAAACACAGTTCTGGACTTTTATTTGATGACACAGAATAGCAATTTACTGACTTGGACTGGATTATTTCCTATTTTCTTCGTTGACCTCAGAGTGTGGCCTTGGGTAAATAAGAAATATCTTGTTACTTCTTCATCCCTCCTAATTTCTATGGGAAAGACATTTAGAGAAGGAAACAAATTCAAGGCATTATCTGTACACTCTCTATTTTTTTTAGGTCCCAAATTCAGATAGACATGTCTTGCTATTCATGTATCTACATTACTCATGCAGGTTATTGGTCCCACTGATGACCCCTAAAAACACTATGATGCCGTTAATAGTCATATGCTCCCTACCTAAGTGACCACTTGTGTTCCCCCTTGCAATTCTCTAGCCAGGATTATCAGTTGTCTACCCAACACGCTTGACAGGAGAATTTTTTACCTCAGTGCGTGGAGGAATGTAATCCCAAAGTGACGTTGTGAAAAATGATGAATGTACTTGGAGAAATACTGCATCTGGTATGAGTAGGTAGAAGAAAATTACCTGTGGGTGTAATGAATTCTGCTACTGTTTGTGGATTCAGACAGAAGCAAGTATTCTATTAACATACTGGTACTCGGTCCTTTAGAAAAAGAGAATAAAGAAAAATAATAATTAAAAAATATATAGTGTCAACTTTAAAATGTCAGATTTTTTTTTCTGAGGTTTCTTTGTGGGTGGATTTATTTGTTTGTTTGAGTGTGTATTTTTTTTTGTTCATTTGAGTTTTGTGTTTTTTGAGGAGTTACTTTTATTATTTTATTATTTTATTATTTATTTTATTTTATTTTATTTTATTTATTATTTTGTTTATTATTTTATTTTATTTTATTTATTTTATTTTAATTTATTTTATTTATTATTTTGTTTATTATTTTATTTTATTTTATTTATTTTATTTTATTTTATTTTATTTGTTTTAATTCAAGTGTACTTCACAACTGAATGAAATTGTTCCAGTTGAGTATTTCTGTTTTCTTTTATGTAATCAAAGGAGTCTGTTTACTTCACTGCTTAGGGCAAATGGAAGATAGAAGCGCAGAGCTATTATTCTGCACCAATTGTGAAAATATCTGGCACAAAAACAGTGATGCAGGATGTTCAGATGGAAGACGTACTGACTAATTCACCAAGCATCCTCTGTCACTGGAAGCTAGAATGCCTGGCTGTCACAAATATCTTATTTAAAAGAAAGAAGGCAGAGAGCATACGTATGTTCAGTTTGGTGCAGATTCTAGCGAGACATCCGGGGAAGGGCGTGAGTTAATGACAGATGAAGCCGCTTGTGTTTCCAGTAGGGAACTAGAAAATAATTCTTTGACTACTGTGAGTGCTGCGAGTGTACTCTTTCTGGGAGCAGACAGGGTAATAAAAAGGAACGAATACAATTATTCAGGTGTAGACTGCAAAAGAGCAGGATTGTTCCCTGCAATCAAAGGAAAAAAAAAAAAAAAAAAAAAAAGAGATGAGCCAAAGGAGATGAGCCAGATGAGCCAATGAGACATCCAGGAAGTTTCCAGTAGTTTTTATTTCAGTACTCTCCCTTCTCTAAATTTTCTGTTTTCCCCTACTGCTGATTTTGTAAAACTTGAAGCCACATCCAAAACTTTCATACTGATCTTCAATTATACCCATGGAACAGAGCTCACTGAAGACTGCTTCTGTAGGCATGCTTCCAGGACATTGAAATGATAAACGGGATTAAGAGGACTTCTATAACTCTGAGAAAAGTTTTTTGTTGTTGTTGTGAGGGTGATTGGTCTTTTGGCTTTTTTTTTTTCTTTTTAACCAATTTTAATTATTGATTTCCAAACATTTTTGTTGCTCTGCTAGAACAGTAGTATTACAGAATTTGAAGTTCATTTTCTTAAGTGACTTTTCAGCTACAAAAAGGATTAAGTCCACAGAATTAATTTTTCTTATGTTTGAAACATATCAGTTCTGAAGATCACCATCTATGTCTCCCTTCTGTCTCTCTACCACAGACATCTATCCTCCTGATGAACTATTCGTTACATTTTAAAGTATAAAATGTTTAACCTCTTTCACCCTTCTCTTCTGGCATATAGGATAAAACCTTTTATCTATAAAATTACTTCACTCACAGGAGATAGAACATCACTCATTTATAACAATAGTTTAAAAAAAGAAAAAGAAAAAAAGAAAAAAGGAGCTGTATAAATCTGAGCTGTCTTTTTAAGTCATTATTTCTTAAAGATTATGCTAGGTCTTTCCAAGCAAATAGATTAACATTTTTTCCAAATATTTATTAAACTATTTTCATATTTTCATGAGATTTGCTGCACCTCTAACTACTACCATTTTCAATGTAAAACAGGAAAGGAGCTTTCCTTGGTAATATCTTTTAAGTTTTTAATTTGCTTCTGCGTAATCTGATTTTATGCTCTTTGCATAAATTGTAGCCACTTCATCAATGTCTCATTATTTTTCTCTTAGCAATGCAATGGCAGTGATTAATTTCTGAAGACCAGTAAACAAAAACCAAGACTTGGAAGTGATTAAAGCTTAGCTGTAAAATATGTGCATGCACACACTTACTAAATACTGTTATTATAAAGACAAACACTATTAATGAAAAAAAAAAAAAAAGAAAAAAAAAAAAAGGAAGGATTTAAAACTGAAGGATTTAAACTTTAATAATGCTTCAGGTAACTAAGAGTCCAACAGTTAAGAGTCTGAAAAATATGAATACCCAAGGAGGAAAAAATACAGAATACACTTAAAGAGAAGCATTTGCTTTGAGTCGCGAGGGCAGTATTCCATTTTAAACAAGTTGTGCTGAGGAAGAGTAAAGTGGAAAAACACCTTCTACCTCCAAAAAAATGAAGATCTAGTGCAGCTTTTATTTATGTGGAAAGGACTGCAAAAAGCTTGTGCTTTACACCCTTGCACAGACTGCATTTAGAGTTCCTATGCCAAATTAATAAGATTTATCAAATTAGATATTAAAAAAAAAAAAAAAAAAAAAAAGTGTTCTAGAAGATAATGTGCCACACAAAATAAGAGGAACTTATTTTTTCCCTCTCATTCACAGATTCATGTATTTTGTGTTTTATTTTATTCGATTCCACAGTACTGACATAATTAATAAATAAATAAATAAATAAATGTAATTTTCTGTTAAGATTTTTTTTTTAAATCACTCTGTGACAATACTAGGCAGGAGACAGTGGTGTATTTATAAAATTCTAGAACTTGATCTAAAAAATGATGAATAAAACTGTACTATAAAATTACTATTTCATTTGAGCCTTTCATTCCATTCTCATTTTTGTCATCATTAGTTTCAAAGAAAGGCATGATTATTTTTAAAAGATCTGATGAACAGTAAAAAAATGAGTGCCTAGATTTGATAATGTTTCACAAATTTCCACTTGTGCCTGATTTAGAATCTTGTGATGAATCTTTCAATTCAGGTGAACATTCAACTGTGGAATGGTGTCTTTTAAGTATATATACCCGTCAGTATCAGGACCAAAGCAAGTAGCCACTTTCAAAAGGACTAGGAGAAAACACTTTAATAGGAAGTCCTTTAAAAGGACTTTAAAGTCTGTGATTGGTTTTTCTGCTAAAAAAGAAGTACTTGTAAAAATTTATCAGGTATCATCGAACCACATCATTAATTTTATCCACTATTTTTAGATACAGGGACTATTGTTGCATTCCAGTAATCACATATACATAGTGATGATTAAATTATTTTGTGATGGAACATTTAAGTTATTATGTATTAATCCTCAACTTCATGCAAAAGAGTGAAAGAGTGTGTTTGAAATTATATGTACAAGTATTTTTTTCTCAGAGTTCTTAAGCTTGTAAAATCACAGGGAGCATTCAAAGTACTTAGCAACACAGCTGCTCAGGCACAATACACCCACTCTCACATTCTACAGAAGGGATTTTTTTTGGATTTCCCCCTCCCGTCTCCCCCTCTTTAATTTGTTCTAAGAAGTAATTAGTTCCAACTAGTCATCATGAGACTTGTTCCCATAGTTTAAGTCAAAGACTAAAAAATCCCCAAACCATAAGGATTGTATAGGAATGAATTATTGAGTATTTTGTACCAGCTTCAATGTAATAGATTTGAACATTCTAAAATGAAACACAGCGATTGGTATTCAGCTTGCTTGTAGAAGTACATTACTTGAATACCAGAAAGCGTATTACTTTTTTTTTTTTTTTTTTTTCCACTGGAAATGAATCTTTTTCCCTAGTCAGCCCATCTGCCCCCCCCGCCCCCCTCCCCCCAGAGGCCAGCTATGATACATTAAAAAATGGCTCTTAAGAGCTCCATAAGAAATAAAAATAAATGAAAATGCACATATGAAAATGTCAAAAACTCAGGAGAGCTCTTAATAGAGTAAGATTTATATCACTGATGATATAAAGGCTACTTCTTTCAGACTGTTCATCCAAATTAGAAGTTAAAGGGATATGAAGTAATTTGCTATACCCTTTCAGTAGAGATGTGGGGCAAGACAGCTAGCTAATTTTTGTCTCCTGTCCAATGGTCTCTGCCTTTCAGCTAATCTTTACTAAGGTTTACATAGTCTAATAGGCTTCTTAGAGAACTGATTTGCAATCTTTTCAATTCTATATTCCTATATTTCTTCACAGTGGTCTTGGACTGTTTTCTTTCTGTCTAATCAGTAGAATTAAATTAATGACCTTCACTTTCCTTTGAGCTTTCAGAAATTACTTGATAATATGAATTCCTGTAAGTCCTCAGGCCATCAAAAAACACTATCATAGCAATTATTACACAAAGGAGCAAACTTTCCTCAAATACTCCAATGGCTTTGTTCTGCAGCTTTGAGCTTTGAAGACTGAATTTGCAACCTTTTTGCTTCAGTCATGCTTCACAGGTTATCATCAAAGCGTCTGCAAAAGCAACCAAGATCTGCAAGATAAATATCTTTTTAATAATAGTCTTGATTTGTGCACCCACAAATCCCCCTACTCTTGGAAAACTACATCAGTTTCTCAGAGGAAGATGGTCAAATTGTTCTGCATGTTCCATCTACAAATGGTGATCCATCTCATGAGCACAGTTGCACAGTAATGTTCAGTCTGCACCCTAATGAGTTCCAGATCGATGGTTGTGACATCCCTGTTTCAATATTGGTGAGTCTGACCCTTGAGTTGCTGCTTTATTTACACCATCTAAGTGATGCCACTGTCATAGGACTGGAAACAATCAATATTTCATTAGTAAAACTTTCAGCTGGCTCTGACTGGCCAGGAAAACCAATGGTTTGCTTATTGAAAATACATTTTTTTTAAATGATCTTTATGACTTTTTAGCTTGATTTTTGATCTACTCAACATAAGGTAAATACATCTTCAGCTGCTCAGGATTTAACGTCTATTCTTCAAGAGTTAAGAACTTTGTAAACTTTAGAAGATATCAGTAAGAAGCAAAGGTATCTAAGTCATCTCACATTGCATAAATAAAATGAAACACACACACCAAACTAAGAATTCTGAAAAAAAAAAAAAAATCTAAATTAGAAAACATTTAAATGCATAACTGTACATCTGTGTGGATATCAGCACACACACAAAAAAAATAAAAATATTAAAATGATTTCAATAAGTTTTCGCTCACAAGGTAGTTTTAATTGCTTCCCTACTTTTCATCTTTTCATTCACCATGTGAACTGTATTCTGATTTTAGTCTTGGAACATTAATTTAAATGAAACCACAACTACTGGTTTTATTTTTAAAATTCTCTTAAAAAAAAAAAAAAATCTTTACTTTCTTTATATGTCTCTAATCGAAAACTACTTACATTACCCTCCTCCTCAAAAAAAAAAAAAAAAAAAAAAAAAAAAAAAAAAATCAGTTTGGAGTAAAAAAAAATCAGTGTAATAATTACTCAAACATATAACTTAATTTTCAATTAAAAAAAAAAAAAAAAGCTATCCAGTATATCTAATTGTATGCTAACCAGTGAATCTAACTTTCTTCAGATCCCAGAACAATTTCGTCATTATTATAAAAAAAATCTTCAATTACTTAACACAGAAAACTTAAATGAATGGAGCAGTTTTTCTAGTCAATGGTGCGCGTAGAAAACATATATTGCAGCTATTCAGGGCACATGTTTCAAGTTTAGAACTATGTAACTATATTACAGTCAAACAGGAAGAAGGTGTCAAGTCCTTGAAATACAATAAAAATATATATATACATATTCTGTGTGTCTTATTGAGATAAATTTTAGTCAATAATAACCAAATTTACATTTTTTGTTTGGTTGGTTGGTCTGGTTGTTTGTTTCATTTTTTGAAAGACACTACTAAAACAAATGCATGGCTTGAAGTAAATAATTATTAAAATTAAGACAACATTTAAATAATTTCTTCATCTTTTTTGAATTTCTGGGTATAAGACCATTTGTTTAAAAATATAAAACCAAACAATCAAAATTCAAAGACATAGTTAAAAGGCATTTAATTTTACTGCGATAGAGATTTCATAATCTTCGAAATAATGAGCTAAAAAATATGATGCTAGTTCCTTGTTCCACTAAGTTTTTAAAATTGAAATATTTTCTCTGAAATAAATAAATATAATAAATAAATAAATAAATATAATAAATAATTAAATAAATATAATAAATAAAGTAAATAAACAAACAAACAAATGCTACTGCTCTTCCTTTTCAAAACTGAAGGGGATGTAGTTCTACATTTGTCAGCTACAAGTGGATAATCAAAAATGCTGAGCTCTTAAGCATGGAGCAGAAGTGAGAAAAGGGACTGTAAGCTCCTAAGGAAGCATTTCTGACAAACATGAGGACGGGATTCTTTCACACACCAGTACCAGTACTATGCAGGATACAGAAAGGAGTGAAAAAGCAATTGAGTAGTAAGTAGTACAGTGTATGTTAAATAGAAGAGAAATATTTATTCTGTGATAAGAAAGAGATATGTAATTGCACAAAGAACAAAAATATGTTTAAAATATGGACAAAAATAATAAGGTAATCATAGAAGCAGTGTTTTGAATCAATTATTCTTAATGAAAGTAAGAGAGACATTAATGAGAAAAACATTGAAGTTCAACAACTATTAGGTATAATTGATATTTTACAATTATTGAAAAGGGAGGACATGCAAAGATAAGTCATTTGAAATAGCAGTGATGTATATCTAACAGTTGTGATTGTGTCCTGATGGAGTAAACAAGCTTACAGGGAGAAAATTAAATAAAGATGCTTTAATAAAGACAACCAATCCCTGTGAATGAGTTGTGTGTTCAAGGATAGAACACATACTTTGGAGAGCAAAGAATTTTTTTGATTGTTTTTTGTTTGTTTTTTGTTTGGTTTGGTTTGGTTTGGTTTAGTTTTTGTTTGTTTGTTTGTTTTTTCCATCTAACAAGGAGTAACACTTGAAGGCATGGAGTAGAAATTCTGTCTTCTTTAAGTAATGAGAACTATTTTCCTTTCCAACCAATAACTGAATGAGACAATAATTGAAGTAAAATGGATGGCTCTCTTTCCTTATGCCGAAAGATTAGCTCTGATATCCAGGAACAAAATTTGCATGTTTACCTCCGAGACTTCCACATACAGCTTTAATGAAGGCAAACAATAAAATATACAAGCCATTTAAGTCAAGACACAAAGCACATGTAAATACTGTATTAAAGTATAATAATTATCATTAAAGGTTAGATATTCCTTGTCCTGGTTATGTCTGTGATGGAGGTAAGTTACAGCATAATAGGTGGTATGGTGCTGTGTTTTGGATTTAGAATGAACCTAATGCTGATAACACACTGATATTCCAGTTGTTGCAGAGCAGTGCTTACACTAAATCAAAGATTTTTCCACTTATGCTGCTGTGCCAGCAAGGAGGGGAGCACAAAAAGCTGGCAGGGGACACAACCAGGGCAGCAGACCCAAACTGACTAAAAGGATATTCCATACCATATGACATCATGTTGAACAATAACTTGAGGGGACTGGGGTTATTTAGCCTAGAGAAAAGGAGACTCAGAGACCTTATCACTCTGTACAACTACCTCAAAAGAGGTTGTGATGGGATGGGGCTCGGTCTCTTCTCTCAAGCAGCAAGTTACCACTTGAGGACAATGGCCTCAAGTTGCACCAGGGGACGTGAAGGTTGGGTATTGGGAAATTTTTTTTCACTGGAAGTATTGTGAAGTAATTGGAACAGGCTGCCAAGGAAGTGGTTGAGTCACCATTCCTGGAGGTATTTAAAAAATGTGTAGTTGTGATGATTAAGGACATGGTTTAATGATAGACTTCGCAGTGCTAGGTTAACAGTTGGACCTGAAGATCTTAGAGGACTTATCCAGCCTAAATGATTCTATGGGAGTTTTCAATTTCCCAAACATAAACTGGTAATATCATACTGCCACAACAAAGAAGTCAGGGGGGACCAGAAAGTACAAATATGTAAACATCCTAAGAGCTCAGATATTCTTGTATAAACTGAATGCTATAAAACAATGTATAATCAATCTTGCAAATCACTGCTACCTCATGAATAACCTTCAGAGAGAGATTTTAAAAAAAATAAAAAAGTCTCTTCTCCCAAGCACCAAGTGCAAAGTCAAGAGGGAATGGCCTGAAGTTGTGCCAGGGGAGGTTTAGGTTGTATATTAGGTAAAAAATTCTTCACTGAAAGGGTTGTGAAGGAATTGGAACAGATTGGAACAGGCTGCCTGAGGAAGTGGGTGAGTCACCATCCCTGGAGTTATTTAAAAAAAATAAAAATAAAAAAGGAGGTTGCAATGATTAGGGACATGGTTTAATGATAGACTTGACAGTGTTAAGTTAACTTGAAGATCATAGGTCTTATCCAACCTAAATGATTCTATGGTTCTATTCTATGTTGTATGCCATTACTCATTTCTTATTTACCAGTCAAGCACTGGAATGTAATTTCAAATGTTTCCAAAAATCTGGAAGTTTCAAGGGGGAAATGCCCTCTATTTGAAAAATAAAAAATAAAATCTAGACAAAATAGAATTTTTAAAATGAGAGCTGGTTTTGCATTTTCAGTCCTAATAATTCACATACATATTTTTTACTTTGGCAAGATAGATTTTTGTTCTTGAAAAGTTTGCAGTGCTTCAAAGGTTAAAAATATATATATATATATATATATATATATATATCAATAAAAACTTTTTTTTTAATGTTGTCGGCCACAAAATCTTTCTTTTATATGTCTATTTTTTGCATAATGTTAACCTTGTTTTTACTGCTTTTGTGTGTTGGACAGTTTTTAATATCTTGTAAACAATCAGCAAGTTCACAAACTCTTTCATGTGTCCCCATACAACCTTCTTCAGAAGCTATACAGAATAAAAATTGTGAATTTCAAACCTATGTAACACTGCCATGTTGTGAACCATTCTTACTAGCAGCTCATTACAGAAGGAAGTGGCACTGCTCTTTTGTGTAATGATGAGCTATTGTCACAAAGTGGAAAGAAACTGGTGTTAGCACTCTGTGTTTTACAGCCATAATCTCTGAAAGCAGAGAATTATATGCAAGAGTATGCTGTACTGTGTGTAACACACTCTATATAGTCTACAAGAGTGTTGTTTTGTTTTTTGTTTTGTTTTTATGATTTTTTTCTTCTTAGAGCTACTCCATCATTTCTATGATTCCCAAAAAAGAAAATGCTCTACATGCACAAGACAGTGAACAAACAAACAAACAAACAAACAAAAAAAAAAAAAAAAAAAAAAAAAAAAAGAACAAACACCACTATCTTGCAGCAAAGGAAGCTTCATGAAACAGTAGAAGAGGTGTCATTTTTCCCTCCTCAGAAACAGCCCTGGAAAATTTTACATTTGAGGACAGTACAGTGATCAAGAGTCACTCTAATTCCTCAGGCATGGATGCTTCTACAGATTTTTCCAATTACCACTAAACAGAGTAGGCCTTAAAACTAAGAGCTGGATATTTCATCTAGCAATAATGTTAAAGGACTAAGCCTGAACCCATGTAGAGATTATTTTCACTTGGCTCTATTCTTGGGGATTTATTACAAGCCAGTGAGCAAGATTTTGTTAAACTGCTCAAATGATCTTCTAGTATATGTCCTACTGAAATTAAGAGGAAATATGCCTTTGACAGTCATGAGAGACTGTCGGATAAGAGACTGTCAATAAGGCTAAATCAAGAAAAATTTTGGTTTTTTTGAGCAATAATATTCCACATTATATATAATGATTTTCATCTTCTGCAGCTAGATGTATAACGAAAATTAAATGTAAGAAGTCCTTAAAATATTATTTTCATAGATTAACTAAATAGCATAAAATTGCTTTAACTTCTCTAAAAAGTATAAGTCATGTGAAGTGATGAACACCTTGTCATATTGCATGATAAAGACAAACTTGCTTAAGTAATGAAGAGGACCTGTATTTGAATTACTGATTTTCCATTGCAATAATATCCAGGCTACACTGCTCATTTTTTCTGATCATTATAAAGGCTTTTATCTCCTAGATATGAAGCTAAACATATAAGTTAACCCTTGAATTTTAAACATTATTTTAAGATAAAATATACTGATGTAACAAATTTGATTTGATTTGGTTTAGTATTTTGAGATCTTCCTTCTACCTTAATAATAATAATAATAATAATAATAATAATAATAATAATAATAATAATAATAATAATGTCCCGCTAGTAATTTCTTCATTAGTGAGATACACAAATATTTGTGTAGTATAAAAGTGAACCAGTGTGTTGGTTTAATACTGGTAGATAGCTAAGCACCACCATACCATGTTCTCACTCCCCTTCCACTAAAGAACAGGAGAAAATATGATCAAAGAAAGAGCTGAGATAAGGAAAGGGAGATCATTCACCAATTACCGTCACATGCAAAAGTGTAGAGAAATTAATGTAATTTATTGCCTATTGTTAGCAGACTACAGCAGTGAGAACTAAAAGTAAACTAAAACCACCTCACCTCTTTTCACCCTCTTCCACAACCTTCCCCCAAGTGGCACAAAGGAATAAGGAAAGGGGGCTACAGTCTGTCCATAGCACATCTCTGCAACTCCTTCATCCTCACTCTCTTAATCTTCCCCAACATGAGGTTCCTCCTATTGTATGCAGTTCAGAACCTCCTTATGCAACTTAACAACTACAAGTCTATGGGGCCTGATGACGCGCATCTTAGGGTCCTGAGGGAATTGACTGATGTAGTCACCAAGTCACCCTCCATCACATTTGAAAAATCATGACAGTCAGGTGAAGTCCGCAGTGACTGGAAAAAGGGAAACCTCATTTTTAAAAAGGGTAGAAAGGAGGACCCGGGGAACTACAGACTGGTGATCCTCACTTCTGTGCCTGGGAAGATCATGGAACTAATCCTCCTGGAGGCAATATTAAGGCACATGCAGGACAAGGAGGTGATCCAGGACAGCCAGCATGGCTTGACCAAGGGTAAATCATGCCTGACCAATCTGGTGGCCTTCTATGATGGACTAATGGCATAATGGCATTCATTGATAAGGGAAGGCTGACTGATGTCACCTACTTGGACTTCTGCAAGGCCTTTGACGTGGTCCCACACAACATTCTAATCTCTAAATTGGTAAGATATGGATTTGAAGGGTGGACCATCCTTTGGATAAGGAATTGGCTTGATGGCCAAACTCAGAGAACAGTGTTCAATGGCTCTATGTCCAGGTGAAGGCTAGTGATGAGTGGTGTCCCTCAGGGGTCGGTCTTGGGATTGGTACTGTTTAATGTCTTTATCAATGACATATATGATGGGATTGAGTGCACCCTCAGCATCTTTGCGCATGACACCAAGCTGAGTGGTTCGGTTGACACCAAAGAAGGAAGAGATGTCATTGAAAGGGACCTGGACAGGCTTGAGAATAGGGCCCATGTGAACCTCATGAGGTTCAACAAGTCTATGTGCAAGGTGCTGCACCTGGGTCTGGGCAATCCCAGACAGGAGTCTAGACTGCAAGAACTCATTGAGAGCAGCCCTGTGGAGAAGAACTTGGGGGTCCTGGTGGACAAAAGGCTCGAAATGAACTAGCACTGTGCACTTGCAGCCCAGAAGGCTAACTGCATCCTGGGCTGAATCAAAAGAGGTGTGAGAAGCACTGAGAGAGGTGATTGTCCCCTTCTACTGTGCCCTTGTGATGTGGCGTAATGACCACACGGACACGAGGGTTCTTTCAGGACCAGTAACTGTTGCTACTTTATTGATGACATAACTTCATTATTTCTACTTATTGAGGACAGGCTCCCTTCTTATACCATTTGCCCCACAGCAGTCCTTTTGCATTAACTATTCATTGGTCAACAAGTTTGCCAGGCAACAGCAAACACCCAGCAACTTCCATGCCTTAACGGCTGGAGAACAAGCAACCCGAGATAGCAAGCCGTGTCCTGAATCACCCTTCTTTGTTCCCTCTAAACTCTTTACATTCCTGATGGCCTCATCGTTAAGAGTCTGATGTTATCACCAACCATGGGGCTTGTCAACCCCCATGGCCACACTCCCACATTATGATGCCCTACTTGGAGTACTGCATCCAGATTTGTGGCCCCCAGCAAAAGAAGGATGTGGATCTGTTAGAGCAAGTCCAGAGGAGGGCTACAAAGATGACTGGAGAACCCAAGCACCTTTCCTACGAAGAAAAACAGAGAGAGCTGGGGATGTTCAGCCTGGAGAAAAGAAGGCTCCAGGGAGACCTCTTTGCAACCTTTCAGTACTTAAAGGGGTCTTATAAAAGATATGGAGGACTTTTTACTTGGGTAGATAATGACAGGACAAGGGGGAAAGGTCTTAAACTAAAAGAGGATAGATTTAGACTAGATATTAAGAGGAAATTCTGTACTGAGGCATTGGAATAGGTTGCCTTCTTGCCTTACCACAGCCTTTTTGTATACAGAGAATAGGCATATGTCTGTACATTTATCTAAATTTGGAGATTTTTGCTTATTTTCATTTTTGTTTTAAAATGAACTCCATCTACTTCGCCAGTGTATATGCACGATGAAAAGGGTGCAAAATCACAGTAATATAGATCTTAGAGTGGACCATTGTCATATCAGGGAGCTCATCATGTACCTTCTAATAGAAATGCCTTTCTTTGATAGCCTAGCATGATTGTGAGTAAATTAGTCATGTGCTGTGAGATTTTTTTTTCCTGTTCTTTCTCCCTTCTCATTTTAACACACAACAGCCTGTTTGCTTTTATTATTGCCTCCCCGTTGTTTCTGTTTCTACATCCTGTTTGCCATTGCTCTTTCTCAAAGTTAATGGATTAACGCTGGAAATTTCATACATATCGAAATTATTTTACAGTATTGATCTGCATTGAAAAGTTCCTACATGATGTCACCTGAATAACAACTGTATTCCCACAATAATAACCAGCTCCATTTTATACTTAGTGACAGATAGAAACTTTAAATAGAATACTGTGAAACTATGCTGTGATGTGCTTACACAATACATATCTGCATGAAAATCTTTCAAGCTGTGCTCCAAGATTTAAAATGTTACAATTCACAACTGCACTTTATGAAATGTCTCAGTTACTATATTCATTGTCAAAACTGCTGTTTTAATAGCCTGGAAAATTTAAAGCTCTCTGATAACTTTCTTAAAAGTACTAAATTCAAAGAGGATTATATTTGTTTGTCTGTTTTTTTTCATATTATGTGGAATCAGCAAGAACATACTACTGAAAAAAATGTGTTCCATGCAATTTTAAATCTACTAGTGGCAAACAGAAACACAGATCAATTTATATTGGAAAAGACCCTTATGATCATCAAGTCCAGTCATCACCTAACAATACCATGACCACCAATAAACCATGTCCCTAAGTGACATAGGGACTCTCATCTCCACACGTCTCTTAAATACTTTCAGAGATGGTGTCTCCACCTCTTCCCTACACAACCTGTTCAAATGCTTAACCAGTCTTTTCTTGAATAAATTATCCTTGATATCTAGTCTAAAACCCCTTTATACAACCTAAGGCCATTGCCTCATGTTCTCTCATTTGCCACCTGAGAAAAGAGACCGACACCCACCTTGCCACTACCTCCTTTTAGATATTCATAGACTGATGAGGTCTCCCTTCTTCCTTCTTCCTTCTTTTCTCCAGACTAAACAATCCCAGTTCCAGCAGCCACTTCTCATAGGTGTTCTTTTCTAGTCCCTTTGCCAGCTTCATTGCTCTTCTCTGCACACACTCAAGCAACTCAATATGCTTCTTGTAGTGAGAGGCCCAAAACTGAACAGCGTACTCCAGTGTGGTCTCAACAGTACCACACATAGAGTGAACAGAGGGACAATAACTTCCCTAGTCCTGCTGGTCCTGCAATTTTTGACGCAGCCCAGGACAGCATTGGCTTTCTTGGCCACCTGGGCACACTACTGTCTCATGTTCAGCCAGAAGTTGATCAACACCTCCAGCCCCACACAGCTGCTTGCTCACTCTCCCCAGGTGGGATGGGGAAGAGAATCAAAAAGGTAAAAGTGCAAGAACTCATGCGTTGAGATAAAGAGAGTTTGCTAGGTAAAGTATAAACAGCATGCACAAGCAAAACAAAATAAAGAATTCATTTTCTACTTTCCATCAGCTGGCAGGTGTTCAGACACTTCCAGGAAAGCAGGGCTCATCACACGTAATGGTTTCTTGGGAAGACAAACACCATCACTCTGAACATCTCCCCCATTCCTCCTTCTTCACATCAGGTTTTATTGCTGTGCATGACACTATGTGGTATGAAATATGTCTTTGTTCAGTCTGGGTCAACTGTCTTGGCTATGTCTCCTTTCATCTCCTGGTTCATCCGCAGCCTCCTCACTGACAGAGCAACATCAGAAGTGGAAAAGTCCTTGGCTCCATGTAAAAACTGCTCTGCAACAACTAAAAACATTGGTATGTTACCAGCACTATTTTCATCAAAAATCCAAAACACAGCATTGTGTGAGGATCTGTGAAGAAAATTAACTCTATCTCAGCCAAAACCATGACACCTTCCCTGGCACCAAGGTCAGACTGACAAGTCTGTAACTCCCTGGAATCTCATTCCTGTCTTTCTTGTAGATAGGTGTCACATTTGATAACTTCCAGTCAACTGGGACCTCCCTGGTTAGACAGGATAGTTGGTAAATTATTGAAAATGGCTTGGTGAGCACTTCTGCCAATTCCTTCAATTCCCTTGGATGGATCCCGTCTGGCCCCATAGATCTGTGTGTGTTCAAATGGTATAAAAAGTAAATAAACATTTCCCCTTGCATTACGAGAGCTTTGTTCTGCTCCCTGGCTCTGTCTTCCAATTCAGGAGGCTGGGTACCCCAAGAACAATCGGTTTTACTATTAAAGACTGAGACAAAGAAGGTATTAAGTAATTCAACCTTTTCCTCACCTCTTGTCAAAATAAATTTGAAGAGAATTACCTCTTTCTCCTTGGAAGGAGATACCAAGAACAGTTATAGTTCATACTGGGTGAAGCATTAAGTGACAGGATGTCGAGGAAAGGACAAAAGAAAGAAATGAGAGACCTACAGTTTAAAATCACTGCCCCAGATATTCTTTTGTTTTCAGATACTGTATTATAATTAAACAGAAAATGAAAGGTAAGCTGAAAATAGTATCTCCTTGCTGAGGGGCAGATAGCTTGAGAATCAGAGCAATTAAGTCTTTCTATTTATTCACAAAAGTAGCTGCTGTATGATGTACCTGTCCAAAGGAAAGTCTGTCTGGCCTTTATTTAATGAATAGCTACTATAAGATAGGTTGAGATGTTTTAAGATGATAAAACTTGCATGGCAGTCAAGCACGTAGGACAGCATCACAATAACCTCCAAGCCCTTTCTGAAAAGAACCGGAAAAACTTCAAAACAGCTTTATCTATTGCCAATAGCAATAAGCAAGTAATAAGATCTCACTCTCATAAATTCTGAGTTCTTCTCAAGTAATTTATTCTGGTTCAAAGCATCGCAGTGCTGCAACCTGGAGTACAGACTGTTGAATTGGCTTATTGGTTCCAGCCTTACAGTCCCATATAGTCTTTTGTGTCAATAAGATCCATGGTTAATAAGTAGAGATGAACAAATTATTCACAGAGGTTTCTTCAGAAAGTTTCATTTCCTCCTCCCATTCCAATATTACACACTTGTCATTTCCTTGTATATACTTGCCACACAAAGTCACTATCTTACTTTGGGAATGTCTAATTATGGTGTGTGTATATATATGTATATAATGTATTTAACAATTCCTACCTATGTTTCATTTTTGTACTGTGAGTAAAGTCATTAAAAAAAAAATAATAATGTTTAGAGGTTTGCTGGTTTGTTTGTTTGTTTTTTTGAGTAAGCATTTTTAAAGTCTTGATCATCCTGCAAGTTTATCTTGCCTGATGGAATGTCACTCTTAAAGCCAGAATTTAGATCAAAATACTTTTTTGTGTATGTGCATAAGTGTGTACAGGTTTTGCAATAAATCTGCAACACTCCCTTTAACCTAAGTCATAAAATTTACACGATTGTTTTGCCAGCCTGGAAATTAGGCAGAAATAATGAATTATGCATTCTGTTAAGAAGTTCTCTGGTTCCCTAAGTAAGGTAACTTTTCAGGAATTCTGTTTCTTGGATGACATTTCTGATTTTAATGATCTTCAGAGTTAACCTCCATGTTTTAAATTGATAGAAATTGTCTTTACTTCTAACAAATGATTAAATAAAACACCTCAGAAATTCAAATGAATTCATTTGTTTTACACACCCACCAGAAACTTCCTAACAGAAGATATATTGTTCAGTTTTGCATACAAAACTTTTCCCAGAGTTCTCTTGCCAACTTTGTTTAATTATCACTTGGCAGTGGTAGATCCCAGCTGTTACAAGCCAACACAACACATGGATTGATCTATTCAGCTTACACAGAACTTGTATTATTTTTGTCAGTCAAATGATCAGGAGAATTTGCAAATATTAAAAAAGTGTTTTATAGTGATTTTACTGAGAAGAGTGATTTGGTTAACACTGAAAAATCATTTTAAGTGCCTCATTGGAAGAAAAGAAAAAAAAAATACTTGAAGTAAAATCATATTAAAGATTTAAGCTGTAAAGAGAATATACAGATTTCCATGACAGCCCACTCACTGTTAAGAAAAAGCTTATATTGTTGCTGTTTGTGCCGTGTATGTGACTTGCATAAAAGGTATCATTCCTCAGCATTAATTCAGCACCTTTCACTAATACACCACTCAAAATGAGTTCAAAATTGTTCTAAGGACTACTGAAAATATTTTATCTACTTTCTTTTTTAAACAAATTCCTAGAATTTATTTTGTTACTGAAGACTCCCTAGCTTCTACCAGCTTTAGGATCTTATGAACCTGACCTAAATTCAAATTTTCTGCCTTACTGTGTATTGTGTATAGATAAGCAGGCTGGATACCTTAGAAATCTGAGCTAAGGAGTTCCCCAACAATATGTATTACACAGTGCTGTTGTTAGGGGGGTATTTATGGGCTTGTAAGTCAATAACTGAATCCAGGCTCCATATGCCAAATATAACCCTGCACCAGCTGGTTGAAAAGCTGCTTCTCTCCCTCTCAGGGAGCGCTCTGGGTAAAATATTCATGACTTGAAAGAAGGCCTTGGAAAATATTGCTTTTAGAAATGGAAAGAAAAAATAATTCTATTCTTAAATTATTAAAAAAAAAATGTAAATTCATGTTCTCTTTTCCCCATCCTAATTCAAGTCTAATGGTAATTCCATAGTTTTAAGCTGCTTATGTCTTTTGTCTAGAAATAGCTTTCTTTTTCCTCTTAATTTGTGAAATAAATACCTGTGTGGAATCCAAGTATTTTGACAAGAGTATAAAACACCAGTATTAGCTATAGGTGAATCTCTAAAGGTTCATAGAATATCCAGATCTGTAAACATCTCACTAGAAATGTTTAATATGTATGAAAGAGAAAGGGAAAGGGAAAGGGAAAGGGAAAGGGAAAGGGAAAGGGAAAGGGAAAGGATAAAATATTTAGAACAGACCTTCCTGTTTTTTTTTCTTTTGTTTGTTTGTTTGTTTTATGTTAACCTTAAGTGAATTTGCTTTCCTCGCATATCTTTTATCTATTTGTTTATTAAAGTTGATAATGATAATAATAAAAGACAGTCACACATGGGTAAAACAACTATTTTGGGACAAAATTTTTTAGTTTTGCAAAACTGTTGATTTCCCATCTGTGTCTTACATATGCTTATTGTCAGGAATTGCAGAATGTCCCCTCAGTTGTGTTTTGAAATTTCTCAAATATATTTTCACTATCTAGTCTCAGCAAAGCAAAAATAATTCAAAATGTTTAAATTTTATGTAATTTCAGATTTATTTTTTTAACCCCAGAATGTAAATTGTTCCTCCCTTCAAGATATTCAAATACTGTTGCTCTGGAATGTTGAAATATCAACAGAGGAGATGTAATCACAATAAATAAATAAATAGATAGATAGATAAATAAATAAATAAATAAATAAAATATGTCATATGAAAATGTACTCTCAGTATTTCCATCAGTATTAACCACTGATGATTTCTTTCAATCTTTAAGGGCCTAGTCAGGGATTTAGTAAGTCTGAAGGCACTTACTCAGCTCTAAGTATCACTAAACTGTCCTCATTACCGTTGCTTGCATGACAAGTAGTTATATATTAATGTTAACTTATATTTATATTTTGATCCTTGAGCATTACTCACACCCTATGCTGCAATGTCACCTTGCATACAGGATGGAAGCCTTAAGACCCACTTTAAAAAATAATAATAATAATCAGCAACCACTGCCACATGTTATGGATACAGGCAATTCTAGCTGCACCTGTGGTAGCACCTCCAGCCGCTGTGGTGCCCTTCCCTCTGGATGGCAGGGAGGAAGGATGTTGTTCCTTTGTCTATCCTGAACTCTCTTGCAGAGTTTTTCTAACTGTCTTTAAAAAAGACAATGTGTCTAAGAATTGTTTTTCACATCACATAGGTGTAATAGCCTGATTATATTTATTTATTTATTTATTTATTTATTTTAACTGAAATAAATACAATTATTGTAAACCAATCTTTTATGGCTTGCAGGTTTGAGGCACTGGTAATAAGGAACCATGTGCAATAGGTTCTTGAGCTGGCATAGCTGTAACTGGAAGAGGATATATGCTTACAATCTTGTTTGGCTTAAATCACATGGGGGGAATCTCAATGAGCCAAAATGGTAGAACTTGGCCATAGGAAAAGATGCAAGTTCCCTGGAAGCCCACAGAGCATCATTATTGATATAAAATGCTCTTGCCAAAAGGAACCTTCAACCTAAATAAGAAATGAAGGAGAATGTGTGGATGTGGCAAAAAGAGAGCAAGACACAAAACAAAAATGAGTGAACAATGAATTAATGCAATAAACAGTGGCTGCCAGCTGTCTAGCTGCAGTGAAGTGTTCTCAGAAAGGCATTTACTCTAGAATTCATATTTTCACTGCAGATCTGAATTCCTTAGATGCTGTTCTGCATCCATAATTAATTGTAGTTGCAGACCCTCTTATTTACATATTTTTCTGCACTCAAATTTACTTCTAAAAAAGCCGGGAGTACAATAAAAGACAAAGAGTTAGTTGATACGATGAAGATAATAGGGTTGTGTGAATCACCCTGAAAAATCAAACCCACCTGTCTGCAACGGATATGATTCAGTGTGCCAAAGAAGAATGGATGTCATTGCCAAGGATCATTAGCTTCAATCTTGCTGTATCTGTGTGACCCACACTATGGAAATGGAATAATGAAAATAATAGAATATTGCCTCTGTATCACTAACACTAGCAGGGATTCTTCCTTGTTATGGTATAATATAGCATTGCTCATCAAGCTTTCGAGTAAAAGTCTGACAACTTTGGTAAAAGCGTTGGGTATTGGTTGAATCCCATCTTTATGGTCAGCAATAATTGCAGTTCTGCTACATGGTTTCAGAGTGATACAAGATTCTCCTTGTGAGCCTTTGAGTCACTCTACCAGTGAAATTACTTAGTCAAAACAAAACATTTTCTGAGAAAGTAAGAATTTCATCTGTTGGGGCACTTCAAACAGATGGGTCAGCTTAATTACTGAAAGATTTTATGGGGTCTCAGTCCATGCAGTGTGTTCTGTTCCCAGTTCACCTGCCTACAGGTATATCTGTTAAACATTTGGCATTGATATGTCATTGGAAGCACAGACAAACAAACAAAATACCCCACAGCTTTTATAATAACATTTGATTCTGCTCTTTTGGATTTGGAAGTCTTTCAAAAGGGTATTTTTAAATTTAATTATCTTTATCACACAGAAACTATTGTTAAAAAATCTTCACAAAATAATAATAATAATAATAATAATAATAATAATAATAATAATAATAATAATAATAATAATAATAATAATAAACAAAATCCTAGGATTCATTCTGTCCTCAAAAATTGTCCTTGGGTAAGAGGCAAAATTTTCTAGCTTACAGACAGTGATCATCTTTTCTAGAAAATGATATATTTGAAATCAAATTACAGGAGACTAAGGGAAAAAAAAAATAAAAAATCCTACATCATGGTGAGGACAGAAAGGAACAGTAACAAAAATTCATCTCCCACCAAACCTCCTTTTTTTTTTTTTTTTTTTTTGACCAGACACTTACTTTAGCATGTTTTGTTGTTGCATATTATAAAGCATAGACTCACCATCAAAATTAGCTGAAACAACATGCAGTAAAATTGTATCTTTATTCCTCTTTTCTATTTTTCCTTGCTTTAATATGTCTTTCCCTTCATTTACTTTGAGGAAAAATAAATAAATAAATAAATAAATAAATAAATAAATGAGGAAAATAATAATAACAAATAATAAATGAAAGACAAAGCAAGGGATTTTAGAAAACTGTGGCGGAAGTTCTTTGTGAATTCCCATAAGCCTATCTATAGAGCAGAAAACAAATAGAGAAGTTTTTTTTTTTTTCCTAAAAATGACATTTTAAAGTAAAAGAGATGGAGAATTATGAAACTTCAAGGCTGCTTCCCAACTATTTGAGATTATGTTATAGAAGTAACGTCCAATGGTGATCTTAGTGGAGATGGTTATGCTGTATCTGTAACTACTCTACAGGGCAAAATAACATGAAAAAATGTGGAAATCAAGAAGAAAACCATGAGAACTGGGATGCTTTTAATTTCTATGCAAACTATAGACTCAAGCATGATTTTATTTATTCATGGAAATAGATTTTTTAAAAATTAATATTATTATTGGTGCTTGAAGACAGAACTATTTCAGAGGAAAAGCATACTGAAATATGAAACGTTAATTTTCACTGGGAAAACTAGTAGTGGATGTGAGTGAAATAAATACCATGGTGCAAATTTCTAAAATAAGAACTTTGAAAATTTACATACTTCTATTGAAAACAGAAATGTCCCTATTGCACACAGAAATCTATGGTAAAGGAAGGGGTTTGCAATTCTTCCTTCTTAGTCATATTTCTAGGAAAAGGTAATAAAGTCAGAATAGGAAAAGAAAAAATAAAAAGAAAACTACAACAATGGTCAATAACATTACTAAAAAGAAAGGGTAAATAAATATTACAGATTATATTTTTAATTAAATCCAAAGAATTAGTGCTTTTTTTGTTTGTTTGTTTGTTTACACGTTTATTTTTATTTAAATTTAAAGTCAATAGGTAGCAGTCAGCAGTCAGTGGTCAATAACTGGACTTGCTGAGGTCATTAAGTAGTGGTGTACCTGTCTCTCTCTCTCGATCTTTCTTTTTTTTTTTTTTTATTTTTTTTTTACTATGAGAATGACCAAGCACTGGCACAGGTTGCCCAAAGAGCTTGTGGAGTCTCTATCCTTGCAGACATTCAAAAGTAATCTAGACACGGTCCTGGGCAAGTGGCTTTTGTTTAAGCAGGGGGGTGTTGTATGAGATGATCTCCACAGGTTTTTATTCTTATTCTTATTCTTATTCTTATTCTTATTCTTATTCTTATTCTTATTCTTATTCTTATTCTTATTCTTATTCTTATTCTTATTCTTATTCTTATTCAATTATTATCATTATTATTATTAATCTATTTATTCATTTTAAATTGTAGATGCTAAGATTTAATGTTTGGATTTGCAGTGTATTTGCAAATTCTCAACCTTGTGAGGACACATTCACATTTCTATTCTCAAAGTTGTTTGTGAAAAGAGAGTTTACTTCGAACAAATTATTTTTAATTGTTTTAATTCACAAAATTCACAAAATTTTAATTGTCATATTAAAAATGTTATATTACAGATTAATGTGGAACATTTAAATTGTCCAAGAGTGACCTGCTCTATGGAGGGAGGACAAGCACTGTTTAATCTTCCCTTTTGTAACAAATCAAAATGCCACTCTAAGTACTTATGGGGTATTATTAACCAAAGAAAGCCACATGGGAGACTGGAAGATTTGCAGAAGTCAGCAGCAAGAGCATTATCCAAGTAAACAGCCAAACATATTACATCAGAAGATGGAGATAATGTACCCTAAGAATAAAACCCACAAAGACAAATAACAGGACATGGTGTGTCTGGTGCCAGAAAAAAAAAAAAAAATAAATAAATATTTTTTTTTTTTAGGTTTACTTTCTTATTTCAGAAAAAGCAATAAAAGTGGTGGTGGTTTGAACCTAGATAGCAGGTAGACCCCCACCCAGTCACTTGCTCACTCCCTTGCAGCAGAGGATCAGAAGGGAAAAGTGAGAAAACTTGTAGATCAACATACATACAGTTTAATAACAGATACCTTGGGGAAAAAAAAGGGGGGGAAATAGAAAACAAACAAACAAAACTAAACAAAAAAACTCACCCACAATTTTAATGTTAAGCATGATGTCATACAACATGCAATATCCCTTTGGTCAATTTGGGTCAGCTGTCCCATCTGTACACCCTCCCAGACTCTTGCCAGACACCCAACCTATTCCCTGGGGCGACAGAATGAGAAACAGAAATGGCCTTGATGCTGTTCAGCAATAGATAAAATATCAGCTTGACTTCAACACTGTTTTGGTTACAAATCTAAAACACAACACCACAGGACTTGCAACTCTACCACAAACAAACCCAGTGCAGTCTCTCTAATTTAAATCCAGTTAAATTTGACAACTATGAGTCTGGTACACTTCTTAATTCAATTAGTAAGTAGAGATACCTCTCTTATTAGCAGTAGGAAAGAGGGGGGAAAGGGAGAGGGAACTGGAGAATGGGAAAGGGAAGAAAGAAAAAGTAAAAGTAGAGCAGAAAAAAATATGAAAAAAAAAAAAAAGGAAAAAAGACAAAAAAAATCCTTCATTATCACAACCAGCTGCAGACCCTAAAATTACTACAGAAGATATAGTTACCACGAAATTATGCGGACCCACATCACAGGTTTTTTTTTTGTTTGTTTGTTTGTTTGTTTGTTTGTTTTTCCCACACTCAGAAAATTTAAATTAACAACATTCTTTGTGAAAACTTGTAATGGTCTTTATACAAAATAAGAGTAGCAAGTTCATTCAGATTCAGGTATGTAGAAAGATCTGTTTTTAATGCTCATGAGTAGCACATTTTTAATTTTAGACTAATTTCTATCTTTAACTTCTCTTCTGAATTCACGTACATCATGTAATTTCTTTGTTTAAATTTTCCAGCCCTGATTTTCTTCCTGCATTATGTCTGTTGGTTTCTTCAACCACAAGCCTACTAGTACACAGTGCTTAACTCTGTTATCATGAACTCCTGTTGGTTTATAACCTGTATTTAAGATAAACTCTTTTGAGTGTAAATACCTCATAATATTGCTGATTTCTTATTTCAACATATTTCAGATTGAGACCTTTCCTTTTTCTGTTCCTACCATAGAAATATAAATGATGATTCTTACATTGTGATGCAACAGTGCAGAACCTGACTATGTTACTACAGCAAGTATTAAAAGGGAGCAGAGGAGTGAACTTATGAAGGAGAACTGAAAAGTCAAGCTAAAATTTGGATAGGTGAAGATCTACAGTAAAGTTTTGCTGAGATTTCTAAGTACGCAAACAAAGCAAGACAAGGGTGTGAGGCCAGTAATAAAAAAGTAAACCATAGTCTTAGATTATTAACTATATTAACTAAGATATTAACTATCTTATCAGAGAATGCTGTTATTTGCCTTTTTTTTTTTTTTTTTTTGATTATTCTTACTTCTGGCTCTACAATGTTATTCTTGATAACTAGTCTTAATTAAGACTAGCTAGCAAGTCTTGATAGTAATAACATTCTTGTGACCACCTTATCTGGTTTAGTTTACAGTGAGCCACAGTCTTCAATAGGAGAGGTGCTCCAGACCTCTCATCATCTTCGTGGTCCCTCTCCGGACCCATTTTAACAGACTGACATCATTCTTGTGCTGCAGGCCCCAGACCTGGATGCAGTGGAGCCTCACAAGGGCAGAGCAGAGGGGGACAATCATCTCCCTCGACTTGTTGGTCATGCCTCTGTTGATTCAGCCCAGGATATGGCTGGCCTCCAGTGCTGCAGGCACGCTCTCCTGGCTCATGTCAAGATATTTGTCCACTAGAACCCCCAAGTCCTTCTCAGCAGGTTTGCTCTCAATGAGTTCCTCATGAGGTTCACGTAGGTCCATTTCTCCAGCTTGTCCAGGTCCATTTGGATGGACCTTCCTTCTGTTACATCAACTGCAGCACTTAGTTAGTGTCATATGCAAACTTGCTGAGGGTGCACTGAATCCCATTGTCTCTGTCATTAATAAAGATATTAAACAGCACCGGTCCCGGAACAGATCCCTGAGGGACATGACTCATCACTGGCCTCCACCTGGGCACAGAGCCATTGACCACCGCTCTCTGGGTGTGGACTTCAATCCAATTCCTTATTCACTGAATGGTCCACCCATCAAGTCCGTATCTCTCCATTTTGGAGACCAGGATGTCACGTGGAACCATGTCAAAGGCCTTACAGAACTCCAGGTAGATGACATTGGTTGGTCTTCCCTTGTCAACTGATGCAGTCACTTCATTGTAGAAGGCCACCAGATAGGTCAGGCATGGTTTGCCCTTGGAGAAGCCATTCTGGCTGTCCCAGACCACTTCTTTGTCTTGCATGTGCTGTGACATTGCTTCCAGGAGGACCTTTTCCATGATCTTGCCAGGCACAGAGGTGAGGCTCACCAGTCTGTAGCTCCCTGGAAGCTCCTCCTTTCTACCTTTTTTAAAAATAGGAATGATGTTTCACTTTTTCCTTGTTAATAAACAATTGCTTACTAAATAGATAAATAATATTTATTATTATTATTATTATTATTATTATTATTATTATTATTATTATTATTATTATTATTATTAAACTCTTTTTCCCATTTTTTTATCTTTTTTTTTTTTTAGTTGGTTGTTTTTTGTTTGTTTGTTTTAAATGGAACAGGAAAGAGTCTGAGAACTGTTTGCTTAGGGTCCTTAAATTGTGTATTAGTCAACCTGTGAAATGGTATTATCATCTAACTCTTACTCTTGTTTTCTTTACTTCTTCTTTTCTTCTTGCTCTTGTTATTTCTTTCAACATACTTGTAAGTTTTCTTTTAGAATACACTGTAATATTGATATTGCAAAATAGTGTTCTACTTTTAGTAGGACTCTAAAACACTGTCCTATTATAGCTGTGTCCTACTAAATACTATGTACTGAACACACCTTAATCTTTGCAAAAACACTAAGAAAGGCCCAGACCTTACTGTTTGGATCAACTCGGTTAATGAAGCATTACAAAGAAAGTGCTAAATTTATCTCAATTTTTAAAAGAAATGTTGCAAGTTGTTTGGCTCACCATAGTCTTCATAGAATTTTATTATTTTTTTTCCTTTCACAACTTCTGTTTCACATTCCAAAATTTCAGACATGAATATTTCTCTTAGAAAGAGATTATGTTATTACATGGAGGTCTTTTCCAACCTTAATGATTCTATGATTTTATGATTCCATGGTACACTCTAGGCTGTCCGTTGTTGACATTTGGCAGAGAACTTCCAGTGTGCCCTCATCAGAGTCATGGAAAAACATATCAGGCTGCAGAAAGGAAGTCTGACATGAGTACGTTCAGAAACAAAATGAGGATTTATTGTCCTGTCCCAAATTACAATAATTGAGAGCAGGACTGATCCCTTCATCATAGAATCACAGAATGAGTAAGGTTGGAAAAAACCTCCAAGATCACCTGGTCCAACCATCACCCTGCTACCAATATCACCCCACTAAACTGTGTGCCTAAGCACCATGTCCAACCTTTCCTTAAACACCCCCAGGGACGGTGACTCCACCACTTCCCTGGCCAATCCGTTCCAATGCCTGACTACTCTTTCTGAGAAGAAATGTCTCCTAATTTCCAACCTAAATCTCCCCTGGCACAACTTAAGGACATTCCCTCTAGTCCTACCACTACTTATCTGTGAGAAGAGGCTGACCGCCAGCTCCCCACAACTTCCTTTCAGGTAGTTGTAGAGAGGAATAAGGTCTCCCCAGAGCCTCCTCTTCTCTGTTCCCCTCAGAAGCGAGTTGCCTATGACAGTTACCTTTCTTTTCTTCTTGGTGGAGGAAGTTTTGAGGTGTGGAGTCGACTTCCTTGCCCTAGACAACCTCCTGTGTGGACCTTCCCCCACATCCTCACCTACTGGTCCCTCAAGCTACAGAGCCTCAAACCTCTTGGGTAAGGGCACCTGGGGAGGCGAGGCAGGTAGGGAGGGGGCTCGCCTGCAACGCTGAACAGGGACCTGTTTCCATTCCTCTCCATCTTTCAGGTTCCGTCCCTCTGCCCATCAGTGGGGGGTCCATCACTATTTCGGGTACATTGTGCCGGTGCCTTTCTCTTAGGCATGGCAGGGGCTATAACAGTGTAACTCCTGCTCACACTCCCTGATAGTCCTTAATCTCTCCACCTCCTCCTTGAGCTCTGCCACCAGGCTGATCATATCCTCCACCTGCTTGCACCTCATGCAGGCAGTGTCTCTGCCACCCTCCATTGGTAGCAACAGGCTTAGAATTCCCTTCAGCCAGAGACCAGAACGGCCGCATTTTGGGGCAGTCAGTCAGTCTGGGTTGCCACAGCCTTTTCAGCAAGCGCTTGCTGCCTGGTGGAGTCCATGGCTGGGTTTGCAGTCTGGGAGGCAGCTCCTGGGCAGCCAGTCTCCTGAGTGGGGAGGGATACTCCGCCCCCCCTGCTTGCCCTGCCTTTGTGAACTGCCGTGCCTCTGTTGCCCACGCTCTCCAGGAGCTGCCTTTGTATGACAGAAGGGGGGGTGCTCCTGGCTCTGCCCAAACCTCGTCAGCCGCCCTTGTGAGGGCTGCCGGGTCCTGGTGGTTCCCTCAGTTCCCTTGACTGGCCTTGAAACAGATCCCCCCCTCCCCATCCCCCACCCCCCGCCCCCAGCCTGCTGTGATCCCCCTCTCCATTGCAGAATGTGTCTGCCCCAGATCCAATCGCCTTGGATCTGGTGCTCCTTATATTCCCCATTTACCCTTTTTCCTTTTACAGCTTCTTCATCTTTACCACTTTCATCATTTCCCAAATAAATAATCTATCCCTGTTTATTCTTACCTTACAGACTGGATACCCTTTTTTTTTGGAATTTACATGCCTTGGTAATCTCCACTTACTCAGTGACCTGCTAAGGCCCTATCTACTTTCCTGTGAAATCACAAAATTAACTTGTTAGTGTAACTAGGAGGTTAAGGTTAGCTGTTGGCTGGGACATTACAACTTCTGTGATGCCAGGAATATCTGTAGGTTACTTCCCTGTACACCTCAACTTTTTTTTTTTTTTTTTTTTAATGTCACAAAATCTCTGATACAATATACTGTTATCTTCCACTGCCTGTGCCAATTCTTGAGCAATTATCCTATAGTTTTGTCCACTTGTGGCATTACTGATCTTTTTGGTGACCAAAATTTTCCATGTTAATTTCTGTAAAAAAAGCAAATGAGATTTTAAAATATTTATAACTAGGCATGAGGAAAAACAAACAAACAAAACAAACAACCAAAAAAAAAAAATCAATAACAACTACAGCAACAACAACAACAAAGTCTCAATCATTTTCTTATAGAAGGCAAGTGATTTTCATTGGCACCTTACCTCTGTCTTATAGTTCTGCTCCTCACCAGAATTGCCTGCTAAAACACATGCAATGCTTTAGGCCATTCAGGTATACTCCCTGCTCCAGTGCTCCTTTCTCTCTCTCTCTCTCTCTCTCTCTTTTTTTTTTTCTTTTTTTTTTTTTTTGTTTGTTTGTGTGTGGGGAGGAGTGTGGTGGGGAGTGTCTTTGAGACCAGAGCAGAGAAGATTAAGCAGTGGAAAACAAAACAACACAAAATTGAATGGAACAACTTGTTCCATGCAATTGGAAGAGAAGAAGGTTATGAGGAGTAGTCAGCATGGATTCACCAAGGGGAAATCATGCTCAACCAACCTCATTGCTTTCCATCATGGCATCTCCAGCTGGGTTGATGAGGGAGAGCAGTGGATGTCATCTACCTTGACTTTAGCAAGGCTTTCGATACTGTCTCCCACGACATCCTGCTAGCAAAGCTGAGAAAGTGTGGGATAGAGGAGTGGACAGTAAGGTGGGTTTGAGAACTGGCTGACTGGCCGAGCTCAGAGGGTGGTGATCGGTGGCGCAGAGTCCGGCTGGAGACCTGTGACTAGCGGTGTTCCCCAGGGGCCGGTGCTGGGTCCGGTCTTCTTCAACATCTTCATCAATGACCTTGACGAGGGAATAGTGTCCACCCTCAGCAAATACACTGATGATACAAAGCTGGGAGGAGTGGCCAACATGCCAGAAGGCTGTGCTGCCATTCAGCGAGACCTGGACATGCTGGAGAGCTGGGCAGGAAGAAACCAGATGAGGTTTAACAAGAGCAAGTGTAGAGTCCTGCACCTGGGAAGGAACAACCGCATGTACCAGTACAGGCTGGGGGATGACCTGCTGGAGACAAGCTCTGTGGAGAAGGACCTGGGGGTCCTGGTGGACGACAGGTTGGCCAAGAGCCAGCAGTGTGCCCTGGTGGCCAACACGGTCAGTGGGATCCTGGGGTGCATTAAAAGGAGCGTGGCCAGCAGGTCAAGGGAGGTGATCCTCCCCCTCTACTCTGCCCTGGTCAGGCCTCACCTGGAGTATTGTGTCCAGTTCTGAGCTCCCCAGTACAAAAAAGACAGTGATCTCCTGGAAAGAACCCAGCAGAGGGCCACAAAGATGATACAGGGCCTGCAGCATCTTCCCTATGAGGAAAGGCTGGGAGACCTGGGTCTGTTCAGCCTTGAGAAAAGAAGACTGAGAGGAGAACTTATCAATGTTTATAAATACCTGAGGTGTGGGAGACAAAGGGATATGGCCAACCTCTTTTCAGTGGTCTGTGGGGAGAGGACAAGGGGCAACGTCCATAAAATGGATCACAGGAAGTTGAACCAATGGAACCAATATGCGAAAGAACTTCATGGTAAGGGTGACGGAGCACTGGAACAGGTTGCCCAGGGAGATTATGAAGTCTCCTTCTCTGGGGATATTCAAGACCCATCTGGATGCCTACCTGTGCAACCTGCTCTAGGGAACCTGCTTTGGCAGGGTGGTAAGACCCGATGATCTCTGGAGGTCCCTTCCAACCCCTACAACTCTGAGATTCTGTGATTTTCTCAGGGTTCTGTTGTGACGCTTGGCAATGATGTCAAGTCACTGAAGCAAGCTCTGCAGCTGTCAATGATAAGAACACCAGGAAGGTCCAAGAGACATACGTTCTATATAACATTGGTATCTTTCTATGGAACACCTAGAAGAACTCTCAAAGAAAATGAGAATTCAGTAATACAGCAATATGACTGTGCAGCATTTTGATTTCCACTGCTCCATTCACTGTAGCTTGAAGGAGGACCAGTTCACGTCTGTTTGCAGCTATCTGTGCAGAAAGACTCTTAAAGTCTCATTCAGGGAATAGTCAATTAAGAAAACCTTATGTATTTTGCAAATCTATCTGTCTGTCTATCTATCTATTTATTTATTTTTGTTCCACATTAGTCCAAAGTGTGGTGTCTTGTTGTTGTTGTTGTTGTTTGATTTTCTTTTGTTGTTATTGTGGTTTTTGTTTTCCTGTGAGTGAAAACAATGTGCTAAGAACAACACCATCAACAACAACAGATTACTCGTATACACAATGTTCACATATGCAATAATTGTGATGCTCACAAAAAAAAAAAAAAAAAAAAAAAAAAAAAAAAAAAGATAATAAGCCTCCATAGTAAAGTTAGTATAACAGAGAGGAAAGAGAGAGGATAGCTGAACATTACAATGAGTTTAAATGAAGATATCATTATGTATTTTATTTTTTCTTTGAATCACAGAATATCCCAAGTTGGAGGGGACCCTCACGGATCAAATCCAACTCCTAAATCAGGACAGAGGGAAGGACTGAGAAATCTTATAAGAAATATTATTATCAGAAGTTTTTTGAAAGACAACACAAATTGTTTCTGAGAAATGAATGATTGCATAAAATTAACTCTTTTAGATTGCTCATACAACTGTATAAGAAATGAAAATATGAAAAATTCATGTCCAAACAGCATTTGGGAATAAGGACAGGGATGATCCTTTCTTCTGGGTCTTCAGAAGAACATAAAAATGAATTAATGAAGTGAAATGCTTGTCTATTCTTCCAGGAACAAATGTGTTATTCTTTTGTTTGCTTGTTTGTTTTGTATAACCTATAATCATTTCTTATTATTAGTTTGTTGAAGGATCCAAGAAAAACATTGTTTTTGACTGATCAACAAGATCAACAATACATTCACAGTAACTGCATAGCAAAAAAAAAAAAAAAAAAAAAAAAAATCACACTGGAGCATGTTGAGCTAGTCATTACCTTCTTAAGTTAGAATACCTCTAAGCACAAGAAGTAAGCAGCCTGTATACAGTTGCACTACAGGTAAGCATCAGACCACTTCAGACATGCCTGATAGAATCATTTTTGGATTAGCATTTCATACAATGTGAGTCTGATTTCAGCATCTGATATTTGGTAGCATGATACTGTGGTTGTTTCTGGTAGTGCCAGAGATTGTCTTCCATTTGTATTCAGCTGATGGCATCCACAGAGAAACAGAGAATGTCAATATCATCCCAACAGTGCTTCTATTCTTATGTCAGTTGTAAGGTGAGTCCCATGTGTCCTTGAACAGTGACCAGAATGGCATCTGCTGTATCTTGGCAACAGTTCGCTGGCAGTTTGATGCTGAATATTAGCTTAGACCTGTAAGCACACAAATGCTTTTTGTTTTAGAGAGGCTGGGAAGACTGTTCTTCTATTAAACAATATGTCTACATCTTCTGGTGTAGTCAAGTTTTAATCAAATTTTCCTTCAACATTTTCCAACTAAATACCAAGAATTAGCCCCATACAATCCAATGGCCAGCTGAATTACCATAAGAGAACTTATAGTTTGCTCAGAAGACAGTTATTTATTTATTTATTTTGATTTTTATATATAGTGTTTTAGTATTTTAGGATAAAATATACCTGGATTCTCTTATTGTGTCTTGATACTGTCCTTCCAAGTAAACAAATTCTGGTGTCTTCATACTGAACAAGTTAAATGCAAACAAACATAAGTTTGGTTTAGAGGTCGACACATGTTTAACTCAACCAAACTACTCTCTCACACACAAGAGCTTAAAACTATATAAAATATTTAAAATAACAATGTCAGATAATGTGCTGGTGTCTTTATCAACACAGTAGTAAGATGAGCAGGTTAGACAAGTGAAGACAGACTGGTTTTCTGCAGTCAAAGCGTTAATGGAGAAAAGAGCAGTGTTATTGTCAGATTATAACACGCTTGAGAAGCAGGCCCACATGAACCTAATGAAGTTCAGTAAGTCCAAGGGCAAGGTGCTGCACCTGGGCCAGGGCAATCCCAGATCCCAGACATGAGTCCAGACTGGGAGAAGAACTCATTGAGAGCAGCCCTGCGGAGAAGGACTTCGGGCTTCTAGTAGACAAAAAGCTCAACATGAGCCAGCAGTGTGCGCTTGCAGCCCAGAAGGTGAACTGCGTACATGATTGCATCAACAGAGGAGTGGCCAGCAGGTCAAGAGAGGGGATTTTCCTCCTCTGCTCTGTCCTTGTGAGGCCCCACTTGTAGTGGATCTACACACAGGTCTGGGGCCCCCAGTGCAAGAAAGATGTGGATCTGTTAGAACAAGTCCTTCCAGAGGACCTTCTTCCTTCCAGAGAAGGGACACAAAGTTGTTCAGAGGTCTGGAGCACCTCTTCTATGAAGACAGGCTGAGAAAGCTAAGGCAGTTCAGCCAGAAGAAGAAAAGATTCTAGTGTCACCTTATTGCAGCTTTTCAATACTGAAAGGGGGCTTATAAAAAAGATGGAAAGTGTCTTTTTGCTTTGACAGACAATGACAGGACAAAGGGGAATGTCTTTAAATTAAAGAGGGGCGATTTAGATTAGGTGTTAGGAGGAAGTTCTTCCTCAGAGGGTGGTGAGGCACTGGAACAGGCCGCCCAGAGAAGCTGGGGATGACCCATCCCTGGATGTGTTCAAGACCAGGTTGGATAGGACCCTGGGCAACCTGATCTAGTGGGTGACTTCCCTGCCAATGGCAGAGGGTTGGAACTAGATGATCTTTAATGTCCCTTTCAACCCAAGATGTTGCATGATTCTATGATAAGTGGGTTACCCTATATTTCCACTTCCTGTGCTGTAATCACCAATTCAGAATCACAGTAGCCAACTACAGTGCAAATTTGGCTGCTGGCTGCAGTTGTGCTGAAGGGCTGGCATAGCATTACATATGTATTCTATGTTTACCAATTAGAATACATTATGACTATTGCAGTAGACTTGATTTTCACAAGAACTTAATAAAAACTAGGACCTCTGCAGTCCATCCACAGCCACATAGATACTGTGTGTACTGGAAGGTAACTGCATGTCTTAATAAATAACCTTATAAAAGTTAAAAGTCAGCATTAACTGTAGTTGCTAAAATAAAATCTTGTTAGTGTAGTGCTGTGGTGTTGTAAGGTTAACTGCATTCTTCCCAATGTGAAACTAAAATTAGCCCTTTAGTTCTATATTGATAGAAAAGCTGAGTAATCTCTGGATAACTTTAAGGCATTTTACACAGTTTGCTGGCTGCGGCACCTACCAAAGTCAGAATTTATTCGAGAACTGGCATGTTGTTTTTCTGAAGCATTCCCTTTCATGGGTGGCAGATCACATTGCAACACATTGGTTATGACACTTTACCATCTTGCACTCTGATATGTCAGCATATGGTAGAAAGCTGTATTTCATCACATGAATTGTTATAATGTATCCTGAAACACAGCATGAAGGAAAGAGCACTGGCAGATCATTTACCCTTTAACTATTGCTATCAGGTCTGAAATCAAAAAGGAAAATGAGAGCAGACAGTACCATAGTTCAACAAGTCATATAATTATTTCTGAATAGCCAGGCACACCTCTGGAATCAGTGAAGTATTTCCCATTTCTTTCTTAGATTTTCATTTATGACTATGAGTATCAAACGTGACAGCTGATGACACAAATATTTCTCTTTATACTGTTTATAGTATTAGCATAATTAGTAGTGTCATTCATAATAACCAAGCATAACAAGCAACTGATACTCCTGCCATTAAGCAACACTGATGCAGAAAACAGCAGCAACAAAAGAACAAGAACATTCTATGCAAAGGTGTCTGAAATCAGTTGTTTAATTGTACATATGAAGATTTCTGAAACAGAATCTTTCATAATACTTTAGTGTCAATTATTGTAAGCAACTCCACCATGATAGAACTATATTTTATGAGTGTATGTAAATGGATAACTGTATATCTATACACAATACAAATGCATATATACAGAACATTTGCACGCATTTTGGGATCAGTTTGATAATGATATAGTTGCCAGTGGCAGCTGAAGACTACTATTTATTATTATTATTGTTGTTATTATTGTTGCTGTTATTATTGTTATTGTTACTATTATTATTATTGTTGTTGTTGTTGTTGTTGTTGTTATTATGTTTTATTTTATTCTTTAGCAGGAAATTGTATAATTATTCCATGGATAGTCCAGTTTAAGTCAATCCAATTACTCAGGAAAGAAGGCAGCCGCTAACCACTGGTAAGCATAAAGACAGCAAAACAATGTAGTCATACATGAGTATCTGTTTAATTCTATTTTTAGAAGCCCTACTATTTGCTCGTCTCATTAAAGTGCACAGACTATGTTGGAATTTTGAACATTTTTTGCTATTTTGAAATAAATACAGTTTTCCCACTCTTCCCTGGACACTGGTGAGGTCAAACAACTTGTCAAAATGACCAGAACCATCTGGGCCTTCATCTGCAGTCTGCATGAAGCTGAAAAATTGGGTAAGAGTTACTGGAGACTCAGTCCTGTGGGGCCTTACATCTGCTGAACAGATGTATCGGGAGGCTTGCTGCTTGTCTACAGCCAAGATGAGGGATATAGTGAAAAGGCTGATAAGGCTTGTCTTGTCTTCAGGCTATTACCATTTGCTACTCTTCCCTGTGGGAGTCAGGGTTAGAACCAGAAGAGACCTGGAGCAAGTATGGCCCTGGGAGTGAGAAAGAAGGGGTATTGTAAATCTTTGCAGTGCTGAGCTGAGGCTTGAATAGAATTTGGCTCCTCCAAAGGACCAAATTAGCAATCCCAGAAGCTTGCAACCAGTGGAAAAGCCTGATGCAAAGAAGACTTAAACTTGTTAGAAGAAACCTGCCAAGATGATGATGATGATGATGATGATGATGATGGTGATGATGATGATGATGGTGATGATGATGATGATGATGATGATAATAATAATAATAATAATAATAATAATAATAATAATAATAATAATAATAATAAATGTTCTCCATTGATGGCCCCAGGCAAAACAAGTGATGAGTCAAATCAATGAATGGACCATGGACACCAGTTAGGAGCAGAAGAGGTAGGGTCAGAGACAGTGCTAGAGACATACACCCCTACAGTATTGCTGGGACTGGGACTGATAGCATTGGGCTGAGCTTAAACAGAGGTCCTGGGCCTATGGGCAGGGTTGGGAGAGGTAGACCAGGGTCATTAAGGTCCACCACTGCCGTCAGGGCCCCAAGCAATTAAGACTGAGGGAGTGGGTACAGCTTAAATGGTGTGGAAGGAAAGCACTTTTTACCATGAGGGAAAACAACTAGTGGAACTTGGATCCAGAGATATTGTAAGATTTCCATCCCTGGAGGTATTAAAGACTCAGAGAGGTAAGGCCCAGAACAATCCAATCTAGTTAGACTGGATTCGAAATGGAGGTTAGACAAGGTGGCCTCCAGAGGCAAAATAAATAAACAAATAAATAAGTAAAATAGAAATTGTTTTGTAGGGTAAATCAAATTCACCTGAACCTGAAACTGTTCAGTCTGAGTTTCAATATTTATAACTTTACTGGAGACAGTCACTTCAGAGAAACATTGACCCTTTTATTAAAATGTGAATCAAAAAAATTGTCACCTGTGTAACAATCAGCTAAAAGAATCATTAGTAATACATCTGACTTCTCAAAGAACTGCATTGTTTTAAGCCCTTGTGTGAAGCTTCTCAATTTCACCTATAGCAAAACCATGATTCGGAGATAACAGTTACAAAAGCTGGTACTACATGGAAAGCAGATTTACTGGAAACTTAATTAATATGCATTAGCATTTCTTTAGGTGGCGTCTATAACAAGCACAGGAGCTGCTGAGTTGGCAGAAGTCATGGGTTCTCACACTTTGATAATTCTATCACTTTTCTCTGAATTCCTTTGCATTTTGTAGCACTCTTTCAAGTTCTTCTTAATTGCTGCCAATTTCAGGTGTACTTATTGTGCAAGGTTATGTTGAGATGTTGTGTATATAACTTTTAAAGAAAGATAACCTTTAAAGAAACCTGGTACTGTGCTTTATTATCAGCAGGTCCTACCCTTAACAATGACCTGAGCTGGCTATAGCTCTGGCCCAGACCAAGGAACAATAACTGTCCTCAACAGTATCAAAAAAGATGTTCTATGAAATCAGATATTTTAGTATATTTTGATCTCCTTTTGACAGTGAATGACCATTGCTAAGTAGCTTGCCGTCTATTAAAAGGGAAGCAAAATGCATTTTCTGTTCTGCTTTGAGTGGTTTTCTTTGGATTGTTCACTGTGTGCTTTTTTTTTTTTTTTTTTTTTTTTTTTTTTTTTTTTTTTTTTTTTTTGTCTTGCTTATTCAGTCCGAGAATTGAACACTTTACTGTGATTTCTCTGACATGCTTTACTTTTCTGTTTCTCCTATATCAGTAAAATCAATGTTTGTATTGTTGTTGTTTTCTAATTTTTCTCATGCTGATCTTCTGTTCAGCAATGCGTGCTGCTCCTAAAACTATGAGCCACTATATCTCTCTTCCCATACTCAAATGCACTCTATCAAATGACACCTGTCATCTGTTTTTGCATAACTGAAGGAGATGCAAAGACTTAAATTGCACAAAAAGCCTCAAAATCACTAATATGTATCCTTGAGGATACAATTTATCCACCTTTTTTTTTCCCTTCCCAAATTTTTCCTTGTCAATTAACTACCTTTTTAAAAGTGGTGCATCATTTAGTTTGTGCTGTCTCTGGAAGACAAAAAAATATATATATATATATATATATATATATATATATTTATACATTCTGAGTTAAGAAAAATATGTATTTTTGAATTTTGACCCCTCTTGGCTTTTAAGCTCCTTTAATAGCGTGGGAGAAAATTTAAGAGATATTTACTTCATAGAAGAGACAGAGAGAAGGGTAGTATTTACACACTGATTTTACATTTTCTTATGTAATGTAGTTAGTTAAAAATATTGTTTCTGAATTATAATATTTTGCTACAGATGCCTCCTGACAATTATGACATCATTACAGCTGGATATCTGACAAGCAGAAGAATTTAGGAAAAGATCTATTTTGTCATTGCAAAGTGTTTGACGATATGTCTGGGATCAATGGCAAATGAAATATCTCTGCATCTGGAAGAGGAAGGAGAGTATATAGTTGCCTGTGATTTGTTCCTGGCTAAGAACATGACATGTTACAGCTAGAAGGAGATTCCTTAGCAAAATAGATTTTACTCAGGGAAGTAATTCTGTCGAAAAGTGGTACATATCCTCCTGATAAGTATTCCAGAATCTGAAGATCAAAGCCAATAAAAAGGTTTTCTGTGATTCAGTTTGGTCAACTTGCATTAGACACCAACAGAGAGAATGACAAGTCTGTTGTCATGAGTAGAAACATGGGGGGGAAATGTCAGCGTTTCTTCTCTTGCACAGTGTACAACAACTTACTGGTTGCGCTATGAACAATTTGAATTTTGCTAACTTCTTTTAGCCATTGTTATGGGGGTTAACTTCTAAAAAGCAATTTCATAATGTGAATGTTTCCTACATTCATAGGGACATTAAACAGAAGATAACTTTCAAAAAAAAAAAAAAAAAGCTACTATATACTGTCTGAAATTTGTAATAGCTCTGCTGGCTGTGCTGCTTTCTGAAATGTACTTTCTGACATGTTCATTACAGTTGTAAATTAGCATGTAAAGTTTTTCAACTACTGCATCTGTTTAAAAAGGTATCCCGAGTACCTCGCAGTGCAATTCACTCACTGTCAGGTTCATTGGCATATGTAACTCTTCATGGGTTACTCTTCATGTGCTATTTTCAGTGAACTTGAGGACAATATTCCCAGTGATTTTCAAAGGAGTGAGATCTGGTTCATTGCTTTTCAATATTTTTATCTCTACCACAACAACAATAAGTTTCTACAGGCATACAATCTCTTTAAGGGGTTGAAAAACAGGTTTGGTCAAGGCATTAACTGAAAGAAAGATAAACCATTGAAACATAATTCGGTATCCTTACATTTGAGTAGAATGTAAACCTAAGTCTGCACCTAGTCATTCCAAGGAAAGAGAAAAATACTAATTACCTTGCTGAATGTTAATATACTATGTAGTATCCCTGTACTGTTTCTGTCAAACGTAACTGTCCTTGTGATGCTTTTGAACTTTGCATCACAGGTTATAAGCTTTTGATATGTAGTCATTGAAAACAGACAGGAATGAAAGGTAGAAATATTTATTTTATATTTATTTGTTTATATAGCCTGTCTTTGTTGTTGTTGTAGTTGTTGTTATTTATGTATATTATAAATACTTTTGTTGTTGTTGTTGTTGTTGTTTTTTAATACCCCTAGGCTAATAACAAACCACTGGCTTGGTAGCGAACTATTGAAAGTTACAATTGCTCTCCAAAATTACCATTCTCTGTTACATTAAACTCTTAAATGTTTGTGTACCTCATCTTTTTCAACAGTAATTATATATTATATTGTTTCCTTATGATAAAAAAGTTTTTTTTAAGTGTTTCACAGAGTACATTTAAAAAAAAAAAAAAAAAAAAAAAAGTGGTTCACTTGAAACATTTCCATTCTAAATATCTCTCTTTCCAGTAGTTGATCCTCTACAGCACTCCTGAACAAGATTTGATCATTACCTCAGTTAAGTGAAGTGCTATCACCAAAGCAGCTGACAACATTAAAGACTTCGTAAGAATAGGATAATGAGTATAGATTCTTGAATAGTGGATCCATGAGGTGATGCTAAAGGGAATACACATTTTTTATCCTTTGTTTTAAACATTTTAAAATCTTAACCAGGCTTTAAAAGACCCAGTAAAAATGAATACAATTTCAATTTAACCAAAATGAAATCTGAAGTTAAGGTCATAAATGCTCCTTCATATAAGTGTTGTGGTTTAGCCCGGCTGGCAGTCAAACACCACACAGCCGTTCGCTCACCCTCCCCCCTCCCTCTCCGGGATGGGGGAGAGAAACGGGAAAGTGAAGTCTGTGAGTTGAGATAAAGACAGTTTATTAAGATAGGGAAAAGAATAACAATAATAATAATAATAATAGTATTAATAGTAATAATGTGTACGAAATAAGTGATGCACAATGCAATTGCTCACCACCCGTTGACCGATGCCCAGCCTATCCCCGAGCAGCCGGCCCCCCCCCCCCTCCACCCCGGCTAGCCACCCCCATATATTGTTCAGCGTGACGTCAGATGGTATGGAATACCCCTTTGGCCAGTTTGGGTCAGCTGTCCTGGGTCTGTCCCCTCCCAGCTCCTGCTGCATCCCTAGCCTGCTCGCTAGCAGGACAGAGAGAGGCTGAAAAGTCCTTGGCTTGGTGTAAGCACTGCTCTGCAACAATTAAAACATCAGCATGTTATCAGCGCTCTTCTCATTCTAATCCAAAACATAGCACCCTGCCAGCTACTAGGAGGAAAATTAACTCTGTCCTACCTGAAACCAGGACAGATATCCACCCCTTATTCCATACTATTTATGTCATGCTCAGGTTACACTCTTTCCAATACCTTCTAATTAATCACCATTTTCATCTATGATATATAGCAACCATGGTAGCGATGACATACAGTGTTATATGATAATTAACATACTATAATTCAACTCATGGGCTATTCTCACCCAGTATTAGGTCCCCTTGAGGTACACACCGGACCTCCCCATTCTCTTGCATTACCCACCAAGTGCATCCAGGTCCCTGAGCAAAAGCAATCCCACGAATGGGCTTGCCTTTTCCTGAGGCGGGAGTAGCCCAGACTGTCTTACCCAGCATGTTTCTTACGTGCACTACAGGAACTTTATCCCCTTCTACAGTGCGTAACAGGTTTGATTGGGCAGGTCCAGCTCGGTTGGCAGATCCTCTAGTATTGACTAACCAGGTGGCCTTTGCCAAATGTGTTTCCCAATTTTTGAATGTCCCAGCACCCATTGCTTTCAGTGTAGTCTTTAACAGTCCATTGTATCGTTCAACTTTCCCGGAGGCTGGTGCATGATAAGGGATGTGATACACCCACTCAATACCATGTTCTTTGGCCCAAGTGTCTATAAGGTTGTTTCGGAAATGAGTCCCATTGTCTGACTCAATTCTTTCTGGGGTGCCATGTCGCCATAGGACTTGCTTTTCAAGGCCCAGGATAGTGTTCCGGGCGGTGGCATGGGGCACAGGATATGTTTCCAGCCATCCGGTGGTTGCTTCCACCATTGTAAGTACGTGGCGCTTGCCGTTGCGGGTTTGGGGGAGTGTGATGTAATCAATCTGCCAGGCCTCTCCATATTTATATTTCAGTCATCGTCCTCCATACCAGAGAGGCTTTGACCGTTTGGCTTGTTTAATTGCAGCACATGTTTCACAATCATGAATAACCTGTGCTATAGTGTCCATGGTCAGGTCCACCCCTCGGTCACGAGCCCATCTGTATGTTGCATCTCTACCTTGATGGCCTGAGGTGTCATGGGCCGATCGGGCTATGAATAATTCACCTTTATGTTGCCAGTCCAGGTCCACCTGAGCCACTTCAATCTTAGCAGCCTGATCCACCTGCTGGTTGTTTTGATGTTCTTCAGTAGCCCGATTCTTGGGCACATGAGCATCTACGTGGCGTACCTTTACAATCAGGTTCTCTACCCAGGCAGCAATATCTTGCCACAATGCAGCAGCCCAGATGGGTTTGCCCCGGCGTTCCCAGTTGTTGTGCTTCCATTGCTGTAGCCACCCCCACAGGGCATTTGCTACCATCCATGAATCAGTATAGAGATAGAGAACTGGCCACTTTTCTCGTTCAGCAATATCTAAGGCCAGCTGAACGGCTTTCACTTCTGCAAACTGACTCGATTCACCTTCTCCCTCAGCAGCTTCTGCAACTCGTCGTGTAGGACTCCATACAGCAGCTTTCCATCTCCGATGCTTTCCCACAATACGACAGGACCCATCAGTGAACAGGGCATATTTCTTCTCATTTTCTGGTAGCTTGTTGTACAGTGGGGCTTCTTCAGCACGGACCACCTCCTCCTCTGATGATATCCCAAAGTACTTGCCTTCTGGCCAGTCCATAATCACTTCCAGGATTCCTGGGCGACTGGGGTTTCCTATTCGAGCCCGCTGAGTAATCAGTGCAACCCACTTGCTCCATGTAGCATCAGTTGCATGGTGTGTAGAGGGGACCCTTCCTTTGAACATCCAACCCAGTACCGGCAGTCGGGGTGCCAGGAGGAGCTGTGCTTCAGTACCGACCACTTCCGAAGCAGATCAAACTCCCTCATATGCTGCCAATATCTCCTTTTCGGTTGGAATATAGCGGGCCTCAGATCCTCTGTATCCCCGACTCCAAAACCCCAGGGGTCGACCTCGAGTTTCGCCCGGTTCTTTCTGCCAGAGGCTCCAGGTGGGACCATTCTCCCCGGCTGCGGTGTAGAGCACATTCTTTACATCTGCTCCTGTTCGGACTGGCCCAAGGGCTACTGCATGAACTATTTCCTGTTTAATTTGTTCAAAGGCTTGTCGTTGCTCAGGGCCCCATTCAAAAGCATTCTTCTTACGAGTTACTTGGTAGAGCGGGTTTACAATCAGACTGTAATTTGGAATATGCATTCTCCAAAACCCCACGACACCTAGGAAAGTTTGTGTTTCCTTCTTGCTAGTTGGTGGAGACATAGCTGTTATTTTGTTGATCACATCCATTGGGATTTGACGACGTCCATCTTGCCATTTTATTCCTAAAAACTGGATCTCTCGTGCAGGTCCTTTAACTTTATTTTGTTTTATGGCAAAACCGGCCTTCAGAAGGATTTGGACTATTTTCTTCCCTTTCTCGAAAACTTCCTCTGCAGTGTCACCCCACACAAGGATGTCATCGATGTACTGCAGGTGTTCAGGAGCCTCCCCCTGCTCCAGCGCAGACTGGATCAGTCCATGGCAAATGGCAGGGCTATGTTTCCACCCCTGGGGCAGCCGATTCCAAGTATATTAGACTCCCCTCCAAGTGAAAGCAAACTGTGGCCTGCACTCTGCTGCTAGAGGGATGGAGAAAAATGCATTAGCAATATCAATTGTGGCATACCACTTGGCTGCCTTTGATTCCAGTTCGTACTGGAGTTCTAGCATGTCCGGCACTGCAGCACTCAGTGGTGGCGTGACTTCGTTCAGGCCACGATAGTCCACTGTTAGTCTCCACTCACCATTAGACTTTCGCACTGGCCATATGGGACTATTAAAAGGTGAAAGGGTCTTGCTGATCACTCCTTGGCTCTCCAGTTGACGAATTAGCTCGTGGATGGGAATCAGGGAGTCTCGGTTGGTGCGATATTGCCGCCGGTGCAGAGTTGTGGTAGCGATTGGCACTTGCTGTTCTTCAACCCTCAGCAACCCCGCAACAGAAGGGTCCTCTGAGAGACCGGGCAAGGTAGACAACTGTTTAATGTCCTCTGTCTCTAAGGCAGCTATGCCAAAAGCCCAGCGGAACCCTTTTGGGTCCTTGAAATATCCTCTTCTAAGATAGTCTATGCCAAGGATGCACGGAGCATGCGGGCCAGTCACAATACGGTGCTTTTGCCACTCATTTCCGGTTAGACTCACTTCAGCTTCCAATACAGTTAACTGCTGGGATCCCCCTGTCACGCCATAAATACAGATGGGCTCTGGCCCTTTACAGCTTGGTGGCATTAGAGTACATTGTGCACCGGTGTCTACTAGAGCCTTATACTTCTGTGCGTCAGACGTGCCAGGCCATCGAATCCACACAGTCCAATAAACTCGGTTGTCCCTTTCCTCCCCCTGGCTGGAGGCAGGGCCCCTCTAGTCCTGGTCAGAATCTTCATTTCTGTGTTTAAAAGACTGCCTGCTAGAAGTTGGAGCAGCAAACTCTTCAGAGAACCCCTTTCTCCCGATTGTTTTCTTTTGCAACTCACGTACCCGTGCCTCTAGGGTCAAGGTAGATTTTCCATCCCATTTTCTCATGTCCTCTCCATGGTCACGTAGGTAAAACCACAGGGTGGCGCGGGGTGTGTACCCACCGTATTGTCTTCTTTGCACAGATGCACGTTTACCCCTAATAGCCGAGATGCTGGTTTGTACAGGTGGGGAAGAAAATACACTCTCTTTAAGTTGGTGGACCTCTTCAAAAAGTTTCTTCAAAGTATTCTCTTTTAGTTGGTGGCCACTGGTTTGTTCAGGTGGGGGGGAAGATAAATTCTCTTTAAGTTGGTGGAACTCTTCAGAGAGTTTCTCCACAGCCGAGACGCAGGCCTGTAGGGAAGAGGAGAGATTTCCTTCGTACTCCCAGAGTTGTTTAGCCATGTCACCCACTGTGGGATCTTCACTGTTTTTCCAGGTTATTATTGCCAATGTGCTGGCCCATGTTGATGGTGCATTCCGTACAAACTTCCGCCATATGGGTCGAGTACACTGGACTTCATCTGGATCTGTGGATGTTTGTGCATCGTCTAAGTCCTTATAAATTACTTCCCGTACGGCTAATTCCCTCAGGTACTGAATTCCCTTCTCCATGGTGGTCCACTTGACTGGTAGACATACAAGTTCTTCCTTGTAGGGATACCTTCCCTTCACAGCTAACAGGAGACGCCTCCAGAGGCTGTGAGATCGTGCTCCATCTCCAATTGCTTTGTCAATGCTTGCATCTCTAGCAAGGGATCCCAACCGCTTGGCTTCCCTGCCCTCTAATTCCACACCATTGGCTCCAGTGTCCCAGCACCGGAGCAGCCAGGTGACAAGCTGTTCACCTATACAGCGACCAAAATCTTTTCGCACATCTCGTAGCTCACGCTGGTATAGGGTTCGGGTAGTTACTGTTGATTTTCTGACATCCTCATCCTCATCTTCATCCTCCTGCACACTTGATGGCCCAGCCTCGTCTTCTCCACACCCAGACTTAGCAGAAGACTTTCTGCGTTCTAAACGACCTGAGTCTCTATACCATTTTTTCACCTTTTCCACAGGGGCAACTTGCACTGCTACAGCTCGCCTCTCCAACCCAGCCACAGGGTCTGCCACAGGGGTTGGAATACCCTCTGCAGGGGCAACTTGCACTGCTACAGTTCGTTTCTCTGACCCAGCCACAGGAGTGGGAACGGCTGCGGGAGCTGGAACAGCTGCGGGAGCTGGAGCCGGGACGGCTGCGGGAGCTGGAACAGCTGCGGGAGCTGGAACGGCTGCGGGAGCTGGAGCCAGGACAGCTGCGGGAGCTGGAGCTGGAACGGCTGCGGGAGCTGGAGCTGGAACGGCTGCGGGAGCTGGAGCCGGGACGGCTGCGGGAGCTGGAACAGCTGCGGGAGCTGGAGCCGGGACGGCTGCGGGAGCTGGAACCGGAACAGCTGCGGGAGCTGGAGCTGGAACGGCTGCGGGAGCTGGAACGGCTGCGGGAGCTGGAGCTGGAACGGCTGCAGGAGCCGGGACTGGAACGGCCGCAGGGTCTGTCACTAGGTTGATAGTAGCATCAATTGCAGCTCGATAGGCACAAGCCAGACCCCAGCACGCCACAGTGATTTGTGTCACTTTGGAACTGCCAGAGTCATGACACCTTTTTTTCAAGCATTCTACCAGTTTTTTAGGATTTTGCAGTTGTTCAGGGGTGAATGTCCAAAACACTGGAGGTGCCCACTGCTCTAGAAACCTGCCCATATCCTCCCACACTCCCTGCCACTCGCAACTATCCCGCCTCAAGACAGATCTCCGGATGAGATTCCTAAGTAGTTGTTTAACCTTAAACAAAACCTGAAGCGCATTCAGGAGACATAACAACAAGAACATGCTGGTCTGAGTATCCCAAGGATATTCAACATCTTGGAGAGCTACCGTAACTAGCTCGGGGGATAAGAGGGTGGTGAAGGAGGAAGGGAGAGTGAACAGGTAGGAAAAAATATCTTCCCCTGTCCCCACCAGAGATTGACTCCCTGATGAAAAAAGGCAATAGGTGTAATTGCTAATAGTTTCTGAGATATGGTTTCCGAAGTATAGAGTCGACGACAGTGCTGAGTACAAATACCAGGTTAGAGTCATGACCAGATATCTCATCATTTCATAAGCCATCGTTACATCACACGGTACCATAACAATCTTAAACAGGGCCCGGAAAGGATAAACAGCACGACAGGGAGCACATACAGAAAGTAACTTGCTATAAAACTCAATTTGGGAAACAGGCACAGCAGACGTGAGATTAAGGCAACCAACATTGTGACTAGCAACTATTAAGCAGGTCGAATACTTATACCAATTTTAGTTTAACACACTCTGGTCAAATCTGTCGATATCTCAACCCTTCGAGCCCCACGTTGGGCGCCAAATGTACTGTTGTGGTTTAGCCCGGCTGGCAGTCAAACACCACACAGCCGTTCGCTCACCCTCCCCCCTCCCTCTCCGGGATGGGGGAGAGAAACGGGAAAGTGAAGCCTGTGAGTTGAGATAAAGACAGTTTATTAAGATAGGGAAAAGAATAACAACAATAATAATAATAATAATAGTATTAATAGTAATAATGTGTACGAAATAAGTGATGCACAATGCAATTGCTCACCACCCGTTGACCGATGCCCAGCCTATCCCCGAGCAGCCGGACCCCGCCTCCACCCCGGCTAGCCACCCCTATATATTGTTCAGCGTGACGTCAGATGGTATGGAATACCCCTTTGGCCAGTTTGGGTCAGCTGTCCTGGGTCTGTCCCCTCCCAGCTCCTGCTGCATCCCTAGCCTGCTCGCTAGCAGGACAGAGAGAGGCTGAAAAGTCCTTGGTTTGGTGTAAGCACTGCTCTACAACAATTAAAACATCAGCATGTTATCAGCGCTCTTCTCATTCTAATCCAAAACATAGCACCCTGCCAGCTACTAGGAGGAAAATTAACTCTGTCCTACCTGAAACCAGGACAATAAGATACAGTAGAGAAGAAGGATAATTTAATTTAAATTGGATAAATAGTAGGTGTAGAGCAGATTTTCTTCCCTGTAAATGTATACGTACACGTATATGTACATGTATGTATATGTATATGAGAAATGCTGTAACTATTAATCTGCAAATATTAGTCAGGACAAAAAAAAAACCCACACATTTAAATTATGTACAATTACTGAAAAGTGGCCCTAATAATTACTTTATTTCACAGGCATACTGACATTGTAAATGAAGATAAATGTTTTCTTGGATTGTTAAGGAATTTCCATGCAAAAGCACTAGGTACCCAGACTCAATTTATGCCAGCTATGCTTCAGGGAAAGTATGCTTTTCCCATTATTTTTTCAGAGGTAAAAACAAATAAATAAAAAATAAAATTTGCATTAACAATCGTTTCTAAAGAAGGTTACCCTGTAATCTGAATTACAGATACTTTGGAGCGCATGCCAGCTATTTCCTTTCTGTTCCATCTTGTCTTTTTGCAAAATAGCTAGAATAATAAGTCCAACTTATTATTACTTACCTAGATGCCTAACTACAGTGTAACACAGTGCAATGCAATGTAGTGTAATATGAAAAGTAATATATGACATGAACTCAGTGTCTTAGGAGATTGTTAATCATTGTACAAGAAGTAAATAAAGCTTTCTTTCAAAAAATTATGACTTTAATTGTCTAAGTCAGACACAGGCACATATCTCCCCCAGCTTTAAAACCTGTGTGTCTACAAAAAAGAGCTGCTGGTGAAGGGGAACCTCAGTCCATCCTACTACTTCAAGTCTGATGCTAGTGTCAGTGATAGGTGCCCACAGCCTGGAGAGGGGACATGAGTCAGCAAGGAATCAACTGAAGAGCAGTACAAACGAATTCAAGCCACTCTAGCCAATAAGTCTGCTAAATGTCTCTATGCTAACGTCTGCATCATGAGGAATAAACAAGGAGATTCAGCGATGTACACGTCTCATGACCGCATGTGTACACGAGGGCTATGACCTCATTATTATTACAAAGATGTAGAATAGCTGTCATGTCTGGAGTGATGGAATAGAAGGAGAGAATCACAGAATCACAGAATGGCCGAGATTGGAAGGGACCTCTGAAGATCATCTAGTCCAACACTCCTGCCAAGAAGGATCGCCTAGAGCACATTGCACAGAATGGCATCCAGGTGGATTTTGAATATCTCCAGAGAAGGAGACTCCACAACCTCTCTGGGCAACCTGTTCCAGTACTCTGCTGCCCTCACAGTAAAGAAGTGCCTTCTCACATTCAGACAGAACTTTCTGTGCTTCAGTTTGTGCCTGTTGCCTCTCATCCTTTCACTGAGCACAACTGAAAAGAGACCGGCTCCATCCTTTTGACACCCTCCCCTCAGATATTTATATGCATTGATGATGTCTCCCCTCGGTCTTCTCTTTTCCAGGCTAAACAGGTCCAATTCTCTCAGCCTGTCCTCGTACGACAGGTGCTCCAGCCCTCTAATCATCTTCGTAGCCCTCCTCTGGACTTGCTCCAGTAGTTCTATGGCACTCTTGCACTGGGAAGCCCAGAACTGGACACAATACTCCAGGTGTGGCCTCACCAGGGCTGAGTAGAGGGAGAGGATCACCTCCCTTGACCTGCTGGTAACACTCTTCTGAATGCAACCATTGGCCTTCTTGGCCACAAGGGCACATTGCTGACTGCTGTCAGCCTCCTGTCCACCAGGACTCTCAGGTCTCTCTCTGCAGATCTGCACTCCATCAGGTCACCTCCCAGCCTGTACTGGTGCTTGGGGTTATTCCTCCCCAGGTGCAGGACCCTGCACTTGCCCTTGTTGAACTTCATGAGGTTCCTCTGGGCCCAACCCTCCAGCCTGTCGAGGTCCCCCTGAAAAGTATCGCAGCCCTCTGAGGTATCAGCCACTCCTCCGAGCTTTGTGTTGGCAGCAAACTTGCTGAGGGTGCACTCTGTTGCATCGTCCAGGTTGTTGATGAGTAAGTTAAGCAACACTGGACCCAGTACTGACCCCTGGGAGACGGTGCTAGCTACCGGCCTCCAACTAGACTCCGCACCGCTAAGCTCTGCCATCCAGCCAATCGTCAATCCACCTCACTGTCCACGCATCTAGGCCGCACTTCCTGAGCTTGTCTATGAGGATGTTATGGGAGACAGTGTCAAAAGCCTTGCTGAAGTCAAGGTAAGACCACATTCACCGCTCTCCCCTCATCTACCCAGATAGTCATCTCATCATAGAAGGATATCATATTGGTTAAACATGATTTCCCCTTGTTGAATCCATGCTGACTATTCCTGATCACCTTCTTATCCTCCACATGCTGGGAGATGACCTCCAGGATGAGCTGTTTCATCACCTTTCCAGATACGGAGGTGAGGCTGAATGGCCTGTATTTGCCTGGGTCCTCCTTCTTGCCCTTTTTGAAGACTGGCGTGACATTGTCTTTCTTCCAGTCCTCAGGCACTTCTCCTGTTCTCCACGACCTTTCAAAGACGATGGAGAGTGGCCTAGCAATCACACCAGCCAGCTCCCTCAGTAGCCAGGGGTGCATTCCATCGAGGCCCGTGGATCTGTGGATGTCACGTTTGCTTAGGTGATCTCTGACCCAATCCTCTTCAACCAAGAGAAAATCCTCCTTCCTCCGGACTTTCTCTCTTGTCTCCAGGGTCTGAGATTACTGGGGGTTGATCTTAGCAGTAAAGACCGAAGCAAACAAGGCATTCAGCAGCTCTGCGTTCTCCTTATCCTTTGTCACCAGGGCACGCACCCCATTCAGCAGAGGACCGACATTTTCCCCAGTCTTCCTTTTACTACTGATGTATTCGAAGAAGCCCTTCTTGTTGCCCTTGACAACAAGAATGTCCTTGACAAGGAATGCTGGATCTAATTCCAAATGGGCCTTGGTCTTCCTTGTCACATCTCTGCATACTCTGACAGTGTCCCTGTATTCCTCCCAAGTGGCCTGTCCCTTTTTCCACATGCTGTAAACTTCCTTCTCCTGTTTAAGGTTTTGCAGGAGCTCCTTGTTCATCCATGCAGGTCTTCTGCCCCCTTTCCTTGCTCATAGGGATGCACCGATCTTGAGCTTGGAGAAAGGGATGCTTGAATACTGACCAGCTGTCTTGGACCCCCCTTCCTTCCAGGGCCCTAACCCATGGGATTCTTCCAGGTAGATCCCCAAAGAGGCCTAAATTTGCTCTCCTGAAGTCCAGGGTCACAATCCTAATTTTCATTCTGCTTCCTCCTTGAAAGATCCTGAAGTCCACCATATCATGGTCACTGCAGCCAAGGCTGCCCCCGACCCTCACATCTCCAACTAGTCCTTCCTCATTTGTTAATACAAGGTCCAGCAGCACACCTCTCCTTATTGGCTTCTCCACAACCTGTGTCTAAAAGTTGTCGTCAATGTACTTCAGGAGCCTCCTGAAGTGTTTGTGCCTAGCTGTGTGGTCTTCCCAGAAGATATCAGGGTGGTTGAAGTCCCACGTGAGAAACAGGGCTTGTGACTGAAAAGAACCTGGGCATCAGGGGCGGTTTAGGTTGGAAATTAGGAGAAATTTCTTCTCAGAAAGAGTAGTCAGGCATTGGAACGGGTTGCCCAGGGAGGCGCTGGCGTCAGCGTCCCTGGGGGTGTTAAAGGAAGGGTTGAACTTGTTGCTTAGGGACATGGTTTAGTGGGTGACATTGGTAATAGGGTGATGGTTGGGCCAGATGACCTTGGGGGACTTTTCCAACCTTTCCAATCTTTCCAAGATTCTACAATTCTATGATTCTATGATCACAGAAAGGAACCTGTCTCCATCCTGTTTGCAACACCCATTCATGCATTTCCATACATGGATATGGTGCCCCCTGAGTCTTCTCTAGGCTGAAGAGTCCCATCTCTCTCAGCCTTTCTCCATAGGAGAGATTCTCCAGTCCCTTCATTATCTTTGCTGGACTCTCTTCAGTATGTCTGTGTCTCCCTGGTGCTGAGAAGCCCAGAACTGGACCCAGTACTCCAGGGGTGGCTTCATCAGTGCTGAGAGTAGGGAATAATCAATTCCCTCGACTTACTGGAAATACTTTGCTTAGTGAAGCCCAGGATATTATTATTTTTCTCTGTGGCAAGGGCATGCTGCTATCTTATGGTCAATGGGTGTCCCACCAGGACCCCAAGGTAGTTTTTTTTTTTTTTTTTCAAAGCTGCTTTCCAGCTGGGTGGCCTCCAGTATTCATTGGTGCAGAGGGTTGTTCCTCCCCAGGTGCGGGATTTTGCACTAGTTGAACTTCATGAGGTTCCTACTAGCCCATTTCTCTATCATGTCAAGGTCCTGCTGGGTGGCAGAAAAATCATCTGATGTAACTGCCAATTCCCTCAGTTTTGTGTCGTCTGCGGTTTCATTGAGGGTACATTCTGTCCCATAAGGCAGCTCATTAACGGAGATTAAACAGACCTGAGTTCAGTATTGACCCTTGAGGTACTCCACTAGCCTCCAACTAGACTTTGTGCCACTGACCTCTACCCCATGGGCTCAGCCATTCATCCAGTTTTCAGTCCACCTCACTGGCTGCTCATCTAGCCCATACATCAACAGCTTTTCTACAAGGATCTTTTGGGGACAGTGTCAGAAGCTTTACTGAAGTCCAGAGAGACGATATCCAGTGTTGTCCTCTCATCCATCAGGCTGGTCATTTCATTATAGAACCTTATCAACGTTGGTCAAACATGACTTCCCTTTGGTGAATCCATGCTGACTACTCCTGATGATTTTCTTACCCTTCATGTGCGTGGAAATGGATTCCGGGAGAAACTGCTCCATCACCTTCCCAGGGACTGAGGTGAAGATGACTGGCCTGCTAGCTCCGCAGGCACTCCTTCTTGCCCTTCTTGAAGACAGGAATGACATTTGCTTTCTTCCAGTTCCCAGGCACTTCTGACTTCTCCCACTCACCGTGATTGATCAACGGTTATGAAGAGTAGCCTCGCAATGACGTCTACCAGCTCTTGTGAGTCAACCAAGGCAGCAGCTCAGGAAAGAAGAGCAGAGCAAGACAGAGATTTGGTTTGAAGTAACCAGAGTGAAGCTCATGGACAGCCCTGGTTGCAGTGACCATGAAATAGTGCAGATTAGGATCCTGAGGGCAGCAAGGAGGCAGCACAACAAGCTCTCTACCTTGGAGTTTGGGAGAGCAGAATTTATCCTCTTCAGGGATCTGCTTGGTAGAACAAGCTTGGGAGGCTGGTGGCGAGTAAACTGGGGGGCTGTGTGGTGCTTAGCTGCATGCCTGGTTAAACCACATTACCTTACTAAACGCCATAGAAATACATGTCATTGTAAAAGGTGATAACACCAAAGTTTGGGAAAATCAAATTTATATAATAATAGCAGTCATTCTTTGACTTTTGTAATTTGCCAGGTGTGCACTTCTTACACTTTTAAAAATTTTATATCTTGTATATTTCTATCTGAAACACCCGCGCATGAAAAAAAAAAAAAAAAAAAAAAAAAAAAAAAAGACAAAAAGACAAAAAAGGAAAGACATATTCTTGCATACTTTTAAATACTCCAGAAATTGAGGTATCTGTGCAACACATACTCCTACAAGAAAACTGTGATGAAATGTATTAAAAAAATGATACGAATAGAAGTTTATGAAATTCAGGATAGAGTTCAGATATTTGGAATTCACTTAATAGCTGCAGTTAGACTTCTGATTTCTTCAGCACCTCAAAAGACAGTAGCAGTTAAAATATACAGTTGGCAATATGTTTGTACACTTCCTGGTGTGAATTTATTTATTTATTTTTATTTATTTTGTACACCAAAGGTCTAGTTCATTTGAAAATTACCTGAATTATGATAACCTTTCTTATAAATGGATCTTGATTTCTTAATGAGAGCCTTGAAGCTACTTTCCACTTTCAGTTGTATTTGTCTCTTTAGATATGTAGGAACTCCAATAATTCTCCTGGAAGAAGAAAAGGGACCTTTATGCAAATGAGCCTTTGACCCGTTCTGCAGCAGCTAATTTACGGTGATTTAGAACTGTGGCTGCACAGGTGAAAAAAAAAAAAAATATACATCTAATCTCCTTATTACATAGGTCAGTTATTAGGGGTCTTTATATATAACTACCTAATACACAAACACAGATAGGCATAGCTCAGATCCCATCCAGCACTTATTTATTTTTAATCAGGACTCTTTTTCTACCAAGGATTTTTATCATTTTAATAGGAACAATTTTATTACTTTGTAGGAACAACATCTACTTTCAACTTTTTTTTAAGTTTAAACAAACAAACAAACAAACAAACAAAAGAAAGACCTATAAAACATACATTTCTGGAGAACTACAGGACTCAAATACAATGTGATTCAGACCTATTTGTGACGGGATCAAATTACCTTGAAATATGCCTAAAGTACTCTAAGACCACTATATCTTGAGGAAGCTATAAAATAGCTGTATGAGTAGATTTTACTAAAATACTCTTCCCATCAGTCCTTGATTTACACCAACAATTCTAGGGATTAATCAAGGTGACAACAGAATAAGCATGCTTAGAAACGGAGAGAAAATCTTACTGCAACTGAAACTGTAGTTTGTTGTTTTTGCACAATATTGTAAGGCAACATTAACAACCAATACAAAACAGGGTCCAAGGACATTAAATACCAAATGAAATTAAAAGGACATTAAATACCAAAGAAGAGAGGCCCAGGAAAGCTGATTTATATTCAGCTATCATCTCCTCTAAACTCAGAAGCAATGCATCCCAACAAAGAGGAAGCCAGGCAAAATTGACAGGAGGCCTGCATAGATGAACAAGGACTACTGGTCAAATCAAAGCAGAAAAAAAAAAATAAAAATAAAAACAAAAATAAAAAAGAGAGAGAGAGAGAGAGTGAGGCCTACAGAGGGTGGAAAGGTGGAAGCAAGGATATATAGTCTGGGAGGGATACACAGGCATTGTCTGAGCCGCCAGTGATCAGGGTAGGAAAGTCAACGTCTTTTTAGAATAAATTTGGCCAGGGAAGCCAAGACAATAAAGGTTTCAACAATAAAGGCTTCTATAGGTATATCAGTGATAAAAGGAAGACTAGGAAAAATGCAGTCCCTTTCCAGAAAGATATAGGAGACCTGGTCACCCGGGATATGGAGAAGGCGGAGGTACTCAATGACTAGATTTTTTCAGCTAGATTCAACTAGACTTTTTCTTCACCATCAAGATCTCTAGTCACATAGCCTAAGCCACAGACAACAGGATCTGAGAGAATGAAGAACTGCTCACTCTAGGAGAAGATCAAGTTTGATATCATCAAAGGAACCTGGAGGGGTACAATCCATGGGACCTGATGAGTTGCCATGATGGTATTTAAAAACATCAGTGGGCATTTAAAAACACAGATGGTTGGCAGAGATCCGCTACAACCACTCTCTCATACCTCCTCCTCAAAAGGAAAGGGAAATACCATGGAAAAGGATCAAGGGCATAACAAGATTAATATAATTTATTACCTATTACTAACAAGCTAGAGAAGCAAGAAACAAAACAAAACAAAACAAAACAAAAAAACTAAACACACCTTCCCGTCATCTACGTTCTTCTATGTCCTCCACCTGACTGGCACTGGGGAATGGGGGTAGTGGTCCGTCTATAACACTTTGTCTCTGCTGCTCCTTCTCGGTCACTCTCTGCCCATGCTCCACGTGGGGTCCCTCCCACAGGATTCTGTCCTTCCCGAACTGATCCTGTGTGGGCTTCCCACAAGCAGCAGCTCTTCAAGAACTGCTCCAAATATGGGTCTGTACCACGGGGTCCATCCATCAGGAGCACACTGCTCCAACATCGGTCCCCCACAGGCAGCAGCTCCTTCCAGGTCACCTGCTCCTGCGTGGTCCCCTATCCATGGGCTACAGGTCCAGTCCAGAATCTGCTCTGGCAGGGGTCCTTTACAGGCCTCATTCTCCTTCAGGTCAGATGCACCTGCTCCACCGTGGTCTCCTCCACACACTGCAGCGTGGAACCCTGCTCCACCATGGTACACCATGGGCTGCAGGGGGACAACCTGCTTCACCATGGTCCTTTCTACAGGCCACAGGGGAACGTCAGCTCTGGTGCTTGGAACACCTCTTCCCTCCCCTTCTTCACTGACTTTGGTTTCTGCAAGGCTGTTTCTCACTCCTCACTCTCCCAGCTGCTGCTATGCAGAAGTTTTTTCCCTTTCTTAAACAAGGTCTCCCAGAGGTGCAAACATTGTCTATTGGCTCTGCCCTGGACAGTAGTGGGCTCCTTTTGAAGCCAGCTGAAGCTGGCTCTTACCTAACATGGGGCAGGTTCTGGACTCTTCTCACAGAGGTCACCCCCGCCGCCCCGCCCCCCCCCACAAAAAAAAAAAAAAAAAAAAAAAGCTTGCCATGTAAAACCAACACAGATGCATCTGTGGGGCCTGAGGGAACTGGCAGATGTAGTTATTAAGCCACTATCCATCATATTATTTGGGAAGTCACAGCAGTTCAGTGAAGTTCTCAATGAATGAAAGAAGGGAAACATAACCCCCCTTTTTTTTAAAAGAGAAAAGACTTGGGGAACTGCCAGCCAGTCAGTCTCATCTCTGTGCCCAGCAAGATCATGGAGCAGATTTTCCTGGAAACTATGCTGAGACACATGAAAAATAAGGAGGTGATTGTTGAGAGCCAGCCTGGTTTCACTAAGGGCAAATTGTGTCTGACAAATCTGGTGACCTTCTACAATAGGGTTACAGCATTGGTGGACAGGGGAAGAGCAACTGACATCATCTACCTGGATTTGTGCAAAGCATTTTATACTGTCCTGCATGATATTTTTGTCTCTAAATTGGAGAGATACAGATTTGACAGATGGACCACCTGATGGGTAAGGAATTGCCTGGATGGTTACACTCAAAGAGTTGCGGTCAACAGCTCAATGTCAAAGTAGAGATCAGTTACGAGTGGTGTTCCTCAGGGATCAGTGTTGGAATTAGCTTTGTTTCACATATTTGTTGGCAACATGGACAGTGGGACCAAGTGCACCAGCAACAGGTTTGCCAATGAACCCAAGTTGTGCAATGCAGTTGACATACCGGAGGGAAGGGACCTTAGTAAGCTTGAGAGGTGGGCCTGCGTGAACCTTATGAGGTTCAACAAGGCCGAGTGCAAGGTACTGCTTCTGAGCCGGGACAATCCCAAGCACAAATACAGGCTGGATGGGGAATGGATTGAAAGCAGCCCTATAGACGACTTAGGGTGTTGATGGATGAGGACCTCAACATGACCCGTCAAGGCGTGCTTGCATCACAGAAAACCAATTGTATCCTGGCCTGAATTAAAAGAAGTCTGGTCAGCAGGTTGAGGATGTTGATTCTCCCTTTCTACTATGCTCTCGTGAGACTCTTCCTGGAGTACTGCATTCAGATTTGGGACCCAACACAAGGAGGACATGGTCCTATTAGAACAAGTCCAGACGAGTGCCATGAAGATGATCAGAGGGCCGAGCACCTCTCCTATGAAGAAAGGCTAAGAGAGGTGAGGATATTCATCCTGAAGAAGAGAAGGCTCCGGGGAGACCTCATTTGCAGCCTTCCAGTACCTAAAGGGAGGCTTACAGGAAGGCTGGGGAGGGACTTTTTTTTTCAGGGAATGTAGTGATAGGACAAGGGGTAGTGGTTTTAAACTAAAATATAAATTCAAATTATACATATGGAGGAAATTCTTTACTCAGAGGGTGGAGAGGCACTGGAACAGGTTGCCCACAGTAGCCATGGACACCCCATCCCTGGAGGTGTTCAAGACCAGGTTGGATGGGGTTTTGAGCAACCTGGTCTGGTGCAAGATGTCCCTGCCCAAGACAGGAGGTTTTGAATTAGATGATTTTTATGATCTCTTCCATTCCAAACCATTCTATGATGATTCCCTGATTCTCCTCATACCTATTCAAAGATTGACCCAGGACAATTACAAAGAATGTTAGAGTTGAACATCAGAGCACTGGAAGCTGATTCCAGGCTTTGCTGCTGCCATGGAACGTAATATGGAATGCCTGCTTGAATTATGCCTTTTATTTATTTATTTATTTATTTATTTATTTATTTATTTTTCCCTTTCAAAAATGTCATTGTAATGTTTACAGAGACTGAAATGGATTCAGCTTGAATGGATTCAAGAGTTCATGGGAAGCATGCAGAACATGTAGCTGTAGCAATTAAAGGTTGGCATATACTACCTGCAAAATTCACGGATTTTCTGTCCTTTCAGTATAGCTACAAGTGTTGATGGAGATCTGAAATATGCAGTGTGTGGGAGGAAAATAATGTCTGGTATAAAATCATTGTCATGAGTTCTTTAAAGACAAATCTAAGAATGAACAGTAACACAAAATATTTGAATTCCTGGACTGAATTTAAGTAATAAAGCACAGAAAATATGAATGCATTGGACTGTTGTCTGTGTTTATCTAACGTGCAAAAATTACAGGTTACAGGACAGGAGCTCATGTTTGTTGTTATTGTTGTTGTTGTTGTTTTTCTTGATCATTGCTTACTTTACTATGATACTGATCTTGTCAGCCTCTATTGTTTTATTTCTTTACCAGATATGATCTGATATTCCAAAGCTCTTGCAGTCAAGCTCTTGCAGTCATACAGTTTGTTTTCCTGACCTTCTGTCAGAGCTCACATGAACCAGAGCAAATTAATCTGTCCAACTGTCCCATCATACTAAATGTCTGTATAATCCACCAGTAGGTTAGAAAACCTTCTTCGAAGAGCTATACAGCCTTCAGTGATCTAATATATAAAAAAGAACTGTGGCAAATCAGAAATCACCGTCAGATGGTTTTCTCTTTGCAGCGATCCTCCTTTTCATTGGAAATAGTAGAACAACCAGAATTGTCCTGGTTTCAGCTAGGATAGAATAGATTTTCCTCCTAGTAGCTGGTATGGTGCTATGTTTTGGATCTAGGATGAGAATAATGTTGATAACACACGGATGTTTTAATTTTCCCAGAGCAGCGCTTACACTAAGCCAAGGACTTTTCAGCTTCTCGCTCTGTCCTGCCAGTGGGCAGGCTGGGAGTGTAGCAGGAGCTGGGAAGGGACCAGCAAAGCTGACCCGAACTGGTCAAAGGGGTATTCCATACCACCTGACGTCATGCTGAACAATTAGTAGGGGGGAGCTGGCCAGGGTGGGGAGGACCAGTTCTTTGGGGATAGGCTAGGCACCAATCAGTGGGTAGTGAGCAATGGCATTGTTCATCACTTGTTTTGTACACGTTATTACTAGTAGCACTATTATCATTATTATTTTTATTTTCCTTTCCTTTCTGTCCTAATAAACTGTCTTTATCTCAACCCACAAGCTTCATTTTTTCTGATTCTCTCCCCCATCCAAGAGAGGGAGGGGGAAGGGTGAGTGAACAGCTGTATGGTGCTTAGCTGCCGGCCATGTTAAACCACAACAGTCCTTTTTGGCGCACTATGAGGGGCTTCAAGGGTTGAGATAACAACAGATCTGACCAGAGAATGTTAAAACAGAATTGTTATAAACTTTACATCAATTTAATAGTTGCTAATCACAATGCTGACTTTTTTTGATCTCAGGTCTGCTCTGCCAGTCTTCTGAACTGAGTTATATAGCACATTACTTACTGTATGTGTTCCCTGTCATTACCATTTTGTTACAGAAAATATATATCTTAAAGAAACTATTTTATTTGGAACAAACACATAGATAAATGATTTGTAAATAATATATGTTTCAGTTCTCAAAACAAAGATATAGTAAATGTATTTTAAAGTAGATGCATTGTTGTTAAACAAAATGTCTTAAAACAAGTATGAAGCCCTTTAAATTCAACCTTACAAATTCTTTCATAAAACATTCATGGTGACTGTGCAGTTGATATGTAGTTGGTATGAATTGTTAGTAAAGAACTCTGAATTTACAGCTTCCAGGTAAATGGATCACTGAGACGAAGGTAACCATTCAGAGAGAACAGAATGCTTTCCAATACTGCACCATGACTGCAGGTGACTCTCAGCATTTGAGAGAATTCTAAAAAATAATTTTCTAAAGGCTTTTTTTTTTATTTATTTACAGATTTTAAATTGAGCTTCATCTGTGATTCTCAAGAGATTTAGAACTTGTTTAAATTGTAATTCAAGATTTTACTTGATTGACACCCCATCTTTGAGAACATCTACATAGCTGAACAATTTGCAGGTTTGACTCCCACCTTTAAATATGTAGGTTTAGTTTTTAAGATGATTTGGAAGTTGTATAGAAAGGCATTTTATTTTCAGAAAGCAAACCAACAACAACAAAAAGTAACATATTCTCTTTCTCAGCCTTAACAACATTAAACATACTACTTAGTTTATAGATTTAGTAGACTTGTACTTTATTCAAATACATTAATAATACACTTGATCTCTTTTAAAGTCAAAAATGAAGTATATTAAACAAAATAGAATATATAAATATTTATGCTTATTGTAGTTGCCTGTTATTTATTATTTATGATCCCATAATATACAAGTCGTGAATTAAACCATTAATGATTTATTAACAGTACCTTAATGATGAGAGGCGAACGGCAATGTTTGAAACAAACCAGAACATGTATTAATAAACTGCAAAAAAACTAGGAACCATATCTCTGTGTGTTTCCAATTCAAAGACTGATTTCTGTTTTGTTACAGCAGAAGTAGAAAATTCTGACAATACTTCTTAATTACTAATTCCTGCATCTTTCTCTACTGATGACTGACTGAAGAAATCAAGCCTCAGTTTGGACTGCAGACTACTTAATTCCTCCTGTCCAGTCCTAAGCCAATTCAAATTTACATCAATGAAGATCTTTATATTTCCCCTAATTATGACCTGAATTAACACTTTGCAAAAGCATGTGCCAAAATCCACTGCCTTTGATGCCATTTGGTGCAAAATGTGGAATGTACATGCCCTACAGGGCACTTCTTAATCATTGTATGCTATGCCCTGCAATTAAGAAGAAGTCAAGCAATAATAGAATCCAATTAACTCTATGTCTGCATTTAAAATTTTCATCTCATGATCAGAAAAAAGAATCCTAAGTCAAGGGTAAGACTATAGAATAAAAAGCCAAGGGTAAATCTATAGAGGGCTGAGTGTGGAAACACTCCAGAACATAAGAAAATGTAAGCATAAAAGAAAATGGAGAACAGCAGTCCTCTGCCTTTGCTAGCATATAATTTCTTATCCTCTTTAATCACCTTAATTAACAAGTTAATAAATTTCCTGATAGATTTAATACTCAGTGAAAATTGTTCTGTATAGACTGAAAAAAAAAAAAAAAAGCAGCTAATTTGTAACTTGTAAACAAACAAACAAACAAACAAAATAATAATAATAATAAACTATTGCCTAGCGAACTCCTGTAGATCATTGTTGTTGTTGTTGTTGCTTTTCTTTTCTTTTTTTTTTTTTTTTTTCTTCCCTGAAGGGAAAGATTGCTGTTTAGAAAAAGATTTAAACTTTAGCCCCCACATATTAAGCAGAATTAATGATCTATTTGCTTAGATGTCATATATTACTTCTAGGTTATCCATCCACTGGGTAAACGATAGGCATTACTTGTTCACCATGATAGATTTGAATGCAGGCTGGAACATCAATCAGTGCTGGCAACTGATTAGTTGTTTGTGTCTTTGACAAGCTCTTCCATCTCACTGAATGAAGGCTTGCTGATTGCTCTCCCTTCTCTCCACATTCATTGCACTCCACTGCCACTATATTACATGGTTAATGCCGATGGTGGAAATTCTCCTTGACAGGTAACAGTGAATTTCTCCCATTCCCTTATCATTACATGCACACTATTGCATGTTCCTTCTGGGACTAGAATTTCTGAGATCATCCGTGCTATCAGGTATACATATGGCTGGTGCAGTAAGGCTGAGACCTACAGATGAAAAAGTTTTTGTGTATAAGGAAAACAAAAAGAGCTATTATAATGGCATGTTATGTGTCTGGCTGGTCACAAGTTAGTTTGCCTGATGCTTAGCTAAGAGTATGTTATAAATCAGAAAAACTTCCTAAGAATCATGCAGTTCTGCAGTAGGGTAGCTGCACAAGATGTGAGAGGCGCAATGGGAAGTTCAGTTTTCTTTTGTGTTAAAGGCAAAATGAAGGAATTCTGGTTGATATTTTCAGAACTGCTCAGATGATTTAGTTGATCCCTACCAATTAACAGTATTTTAAAAGTCTCAGCCTTTGACAGTCATCAAAAAACATTAGCAGATATCTCCAGTGTCACTTTGTTATCATGTCTATGCTTTTCTGCAAGAAATGGAGAGAATATATTAGCTGAAGTATTTGAGGAAGTACAGAAAATATGAATGTTGACTTTCTTGAATTCCAACATTGTCTAGCATATGTTCAACATGTGTGATTATGTATTAGGAGGACTGGAACACCAGTAATCAAGATCAGTGACAGTTCATTCAGTTAAAAAGTGCACATTGAGGACAGGTCTGAAAAGTCTTTTGCTGCTCGTAGTAGGAAGTACAAAGTGTATATTTACACATATAATAGATGATAACAAGTGTTGTTTAGAGTAAGCTTTTTTTTTGTTTTGTTGTTTTCCCTTTACAGTAACCTTTCCAAGTAGATCTTATGTCCACAATGTTGAATACTGTTTCACATATGAAAGAGCAGATGATAATATGGGATAGATTATAAGAAAGAACATAAAGAACATAAAGATAAAGAACATAAAGAAATAATCTTCCAAATGTCTTCCAGCTGCAAAAGTCAATGCTGTGAATAAAGTAAATAACATTCCAGTAAAATTCAATTTATTCAAAGAAAAACTAAAGGGAACAAATAGAGGAAGGTATGCCCCATATGTAAACCACTGTAAATAAGCATGTGAGATTTCAAAATAACTAAGTAATAATTTAATGCAGGATCACTCTCCGGTTTACATTCTTGTTTTCACTGGGTAATAGATGCACACAGAAAATGCAGTCACACTTACTACTACTCCTCATTCCAGGAACATCTTGAAAAGCACACACAATTCTCAATCTATTTTTGTAGACATTCCCCACTTTCTCTTTCTTTACTTATATTCTTTACTTACATTCTTTCTTTACTTATATTCTGTTTTGGTTTAACCCATCAGGCAGCTAAGCTAACTGTTTTTTGCTAGTTGGTGGAGACATAGCTGTTATTTTGTTTATCACATCCATTGGGATTTGATGACATCCATCTTGCTATTTTATTCCTAAAAAATCACTTGGGAAGGTTCATGGACTTTATTTTGTTTTATGACAAAACCACTGTTCAGAAGGATTTGGACTATTTTCTTCCCTTTCTCAAAAACTTCCTCTGCTGTGTCACCCCACAACAGAAGGATCCTCCAAGAGACCAGGTAAGGTAGACAACTGTTCAATGTCCTCTGTCTTTAAGGCAGCTATGCTGAAAGCCCACTGGTAGCCTTTTGCGTCCTTGAAATATCCTCTCCTGAGATAGTCTATGCCAAAGATGCACGAAGCATCCGGGCCAGTCACAATACAGTGCTTTTGCCACTCATTCCCAGTTAGACTCACTTCAGCCTCCAATACAGTTAACTGCTGGGATCCCCCTGTCACGCCATAAATATGGATGGGGTTCTGGCCCTTTATAGCTCGATGGCATTACAGTACATTGTGCACCACTGTCTACTAAACCTTGTACTTCTGTGAGTCTGCCGTGCCAGGCCATCGAATCCACACTTTCCACTAAACTCGATTGCCCCTTTCCTCCCCCTGGCTGGAGGCAGGGCCCCTCTAATTCTGGTCAGAATCTTCATTACTGTGTCTGGAGGACTGCCCACTGGAAATTGGACCAACAAGTTTCACAGAGAACCCCCCTTTTTTTTTTCATTATTTTTTTTTCCCTGCAACTCACGTACCCGTGCCTCTAGGGTCGCAGTAGATTTTCCATCCCATTTTCTCGTGTCCTTTCCATGGTCACATAGGTAAAACCACAGGATGGCGTTGGGTGTGTACCCACTATATCTTCTTTCTTGAACAGAGGGACGTTTACCCCTGATAGCTGAGACACTGGTTTGTACAGGTGGGGAGGAAGATAAATAATTTTTAAGTTGGTGGACCTCTTCAAAAAGTTTCTCCACAGCCAAGATTCAGGCCTGTAGGGAAGAGGAGAGACTTTCTTCATACTGACAGAATTATTTAGCCAATTCATCAACCATGGGCTTCTCATGGTCTTTCCAGGTCATTATTACCAATGAGCTGGCATATGACGATGGTGCACTCTGTACAAACTTCTGCCACATGGGTTGTGTACATTTGACTTCACCCGGATCTTTGGATATCTGTTTGTTGTCTAGGTCCCTATAAATCACCTCCCATATGACTAATTCCCTCTGGTACTATATTCCCTTCTCCATAGCGGTCCACTTGCCTGGTTGACATGCAAGTTCTTCCTTGAAGGGATACCTTTCCTTCACAGCTGACAGGAGACGCCTCCAGAGGGTGAAGATTTATGCTCCATTTCCAACAACTTTGTCAATGCCTGCATCCCTAGCAAGGGATCCCAGCCACCTGGCTTTCCTGCCCTCTAATTCCAGACTATTGGCTCTGCTGTCCCAGAACCAGAGCAGCCAGGTGACAAGGTGCTCACCTGGACAACAACCAAAATCTTTTCGTATACCTCATAGCTCACACCAGTATAGGCTTCGGGTAATTATTGACATTTTTATGATATCTTCATCTTCATCATCTTCCTGTTCATCTGATGGCCCGACACTTCAGAGTAGCCTGCCTCATCTTCTTCTCCATCCCCAGTCTGAGAAGGAGTTCCTCTGCGTTCTGAATGACCTGACATTCTCATCCATTGTTTCATCTTGGTTACAGGTGTAAATGACACTGGTACAGTCTGTTTCCCTGGCTCAGCCTTGGGGCCCATCACAGGGCTTGGAGTGGCCACTGGGCCTGTCTCAGGGGTTGAAGTGGCCACAGGGTCTGTCACTGTGTTATAGTAGCATCTGTTGCAGCTCGGTAAGCATAAGCCAAGCCCCAGCATGCTGCAGTGATTTATGTCTCTTTGGAATTGCCAGGATTATGACACACCTTTTTCAATCATTCTACCAGTTTTTGAAGTTGCTCAGGGGTGAATTTCCAAAGCATTGGAGGTGCCCACTGCACTAGATGCCTGCCCATATCCTCTCACTCTCCCTGCCACTCATAATTATCCTGCCTCAGGACAGATCTCTGGATGACATTCCTAAGTAGTTGTTTAACCTTAAACAAAACAAGAAATGCATTCAGGACACATAAAAATAAGAACATGCTGGTCTGAACATCCCAAGGATATTCAAAGTTTTGAAAAGCTATCGTAACTCACCTGGAAGAGAAGAGGGGAGTAAAGGAGAAAAGGAGAGAGAACAAGTGGGAAAAAAACATCTCCCCCTATCCCCTCCATAGATTGGCTGCCCGAAGAAAAAGGGTAAAAGGTCTAATTATTAATAGTTTCTGAGGTAGGGTTTCCAAACTATGGAGTTGATGGCAGTGCTGAGTACAAATACCAGATTAGTCCCATGACCAGTAATTTTATCATATCATAAACCAGTGTTATACAGTACAGCAAAATAATAACCCTAAACCAACCCCCAGAAATAATAACCTGCACGACAGGGAACACATACAGTAAGTAATGTGCTATATAACTCAGTTCAGAAGACTGGCAGAGCAGACCTGAGATCAAAAAAAGTCAGCATTGTGATTAGCAACTATTAAATTGATGTAAAGTTTATAACAATTCTGTTTTAACATTCTCTGGTCAGATCTGTTGTTATCTCAACCCTTGAAGCCCCTCATAGTGCGCCAAAAAGGACTGTTGTGGTTTAACATGGCCGGCAGCTAAGCACCATACAGCTGTTCACTCACCCTTCCCCCTCCCTCTCTTGGATGGGGGAGAGAATCAGAAAAAATGAAGCTTGTGGGTTGAGATAAAGACAGTTTATTAGGACAGAAAGGAAAGGAAAATAAAAATAATAATGATAATAGTGCTACTAGTAATAACGTGTACAAAACAAGTGATGAACAATGCCATTGCTCACTACCCACTGATTGGTGCCTAGCCTATCCCCAAAGAACTGGTCCTCCCCACCCTGGCCAGCTCCCCCCTACTAATTGTTCAGCATGACGTCAGGTGGTATGGAATACCCCTTTGACCAGTTCGGGTCAGCTTTGCTGGTCCCTTCCCAGCTCCTGCTACACTCCCAGCCTGCCCACTGGCAGGACAGAGCGAGAAGCTGAAAAGTCCTTGGCTTAGTGTAAGCGCTGCTCTGGGAAAATTAAAACATCCGTGTGTTATCAACATTATTCTCATCCTAGATCCAAAACATAGCACCATACCAGCTACTAGGAGGAAAATCTATTCTATCCTAGCTGAAACCAGGACAATTCTGGTTGTTCTACTATTTCCAATGAAAAGGAGGATCGCTGCAAAGAGAAAACCATCTGACGGTGATTTCTGATTTGCCACAGTTCTTTTTTATATATTAGATCACTGAAGGCTGTATAGCTCTTCGAAGAAGGTTTTCTAACCTACTGGTGGATTATACAGACATTTAGTATGATGGGACAGTTGGACAGATTAATTTGCTCTGGTTCATGTGAGCTCTGACAGAAGGTCAGGAAAACAAACTGTATGACTGCAAGAGCTTGACTGCAAGAGCTTTGGAATATCAGATCATATCTGGTAAAGAAATAAAACAATAGAGGCTGACAAGATCAGTATCATAGTAAAGTAAGCAATGATCAAGAAAAACAACAACAACAACAATAACAACAAACATGAGCTCCTGTCCTGTAACCTGTAATTTTTGCACGTTAGATAAACACAGACAACAGTCCAATGCATTCATATTTTCTGTGCTTTATTACTTAAATTCAGTCCAGGAATTCAAATATTTTGTGTTACTGTTCATTCTTAGATTTGTCTTTAAAGAACTCATGACAATGATTTTATACCAGACATTATTTTCCTCCCACACACTGCATATTTCAGATCTCCATCAACACTTGTAGCTATACTGAAAGGACAGAAAATCCGTGAATTTTGCAGGTAGTATATGCCAACCTTTAATTGCTACAGCTACATGTTCTGCATGCTTCCCATGAACTCTTGAATCCATTCAAGCTGAATCCATTTCAGTCTCTGTAAACATTACAATGACATTTTTGAAAGGGAAAAATAAATAAATAAATAAATAAATAAATAAATAAATAAAAGGCATAATTCAAGCAGGCATTCCATATTACGTTCCATGGCAGCAGCAAAGCCTGGAATCAGCTTCCAGTGCTCTGATGTTCAACTCTAACATTCTTTGTAATTGTCCTGGGTCAATCTTTGAATAGGTATGAGGAGAATCAGGGAATCATCATAGAATGGTTTGGAATGGAAGAGATCATAAAAATCATCTAATTCAAAACCTCCTGTCTTGGGCAGGGACATCTTGCACCAGACCAGGTTGCTCAAAACCCCATCCAACCTGGTCTTGAACACCTCCAGGGATGGGGTGTCCATGGCTACTGTGGGCAACCTGTTCCAGTGCCTCTCCACCCTCTGAGTAAAGAATTTCCTCCATATGTATAATTTGAATTTATATTTTAGTTTAAAACCACTACCCCTTGTCCTATCACTACATTCCCTGAAAAAAAAAGTCCCTCCCCAGCCTTCCTGTAAGCCTCCCTTTAGGTACTGGAAGGCTGCAAATGAGGTCTCCCCGGAGCCTTCTCTTCTTCAGGATGAATATCCTCACCTCTCTTAGCCTTTCTTCATAGGAGAGGTGCTCGGCCCTCTGATCATCTTCATGGCACTCGTCTGGACTTGTTCTAATAGGACCATGTCCTCCTTGTGTTGGGTCCCAAATCTGAATGCAGTACTCCAGGAAGAGTCTCACGAGAGCATAGTAGAAAGGGAGAATCAACATCCTCAACCTGCTGACCAGACTTCTTTTAATTCAGGCCAGGATACAATTGGTTTTCTGTGATGCAAGCACGCCTTGACGGGTCATGTTGAGGTCCTCATCCATCAACACCCTAAGTCGTCTATAGGGCTGCTTTCAATCCATTCCCCATCCAGCCTGTATTTGTGCTTGGGATTGTCCCGGCTCAGAAGCAGTACCTTGCACTCGGCCTTGTTGAACCTCATAAGGTTCACGCAGGCCCACCTCTCAAGCTTACTAAGGTCCCTTCCCTCCGGTATGTCAACTGCATTGCACAACTTGGGTTCATTGGCAAACCTGTTGCTGGTGCACTTGGTCCCACTGTCCATGTTGCCAACAAATATGTGAAACAAAGCTAATTCCAACACTGATCCCTGAGGAACACCACTCGTAACTGATCTCTACTTTGACATTGAGCTGTTGACCGCAACTCTTTGAGTGTAACCATCCAGGCAATTCCTTACCCATCAGGTGGTCCATCTGTCAAATCTGTATCTCTCCAATTTAGAGACAAAAATATCATGCAGGACAGTATAAAATGCTTTGCACAAATCCAGGTAGATGATGTCAGTTGCTCTTCCCCTGTCCACCAATGCTGTAACCCTATTGTAGAAGGTCACCAGATTTGTCAGACACAATTTGCCCTTAGTGAAACCAGGCTGGCTCTCAACAATCACCTCCTTATTTTTCATGTGTCTCAGCATAGTTTCCAGGAAAATCTGCTCCATGATCTTGCTGGGCACAGAGATGAGACTGACTGGCTGGCAGTTCCCCAAGTCTTTTCTCTTTTAAAAAAAAGGGGGGTTATGTTTCCCTTCTTTCATTCATTGAGAACTTCACTGAACTGCTGTGACTTCCCAAATAATATGATGGATAGTGGCTTAATAACTACATCTGCCAGTTCCCTCAGGCCCCACAGATGCATCTGTGTTGGTTTTACATGGCAAGCTTTTTTTTTTTTTTTTTTTTTTTTTTGTGGGGGGGGGAGGGGCTGCGGGGGTGACCTCTGTGAGAAGAGTCCAGAACCTGCCCCATGTTAGGTAAGAGCCAGCTTCAGCTGGCTTCAAAAGGAGCCCACTACTGTCCAGGGCAGAGCCAATAGACAATGTTTGCACCTCTGGGAGACCTTGTTTAAGAAAGGGAAAAAACTTCTGCATAGCAGCAGCTGGGAGAGTGAGGAGTGAGAAACAGCCTTGCAGAAACCAAAGTCAGTGAAGAAGGGGAGGGAAGAGGTGTTCCAAGCACCAGAGCTGACGTTCCCCTGTGGCCTGTAGAAAGGACCATGGTGAAGCAGGTTGTCCCCCTGCAGCCCATGGTGTACCATGGTGGAGCAGGGTTCCACGCTGCAGTGTGTGGAGGAGACCACGGTGGAGCAGGTGCATCTGACCTGAAGGAGAATGAGGCCTGTAAAGGACCCCTGCCAGAGCAGATTCTGGACTGGACCTGTAGCCCATGGATAGGGGACCACGCAGGAGCAGGTGACCTGGAAGGAGCTGCTGCCTGTGGGGGACCGATGTTGGAGCAGTGTGCTCCTGATGGATGGACCCCGTGGTACAGACCCATATTTGGAGCAGTTCTTGAAGAGCTGCTGCTTGTGGGAAGCCCACACAGGATCAGTTCGGGAAGGACAGAATCCTGTGGGAGGGACCCCACGTGGAGCATGGGCAGAGAGTGACCGAGAAGGAGCAGCAGAGACAAAGTGTTATAGACGGACCACTACCCCCATTCCCCAGTGCCAGTCAGGTGGAGGACATAGAAGAACGTAGATGACGGGAAGGTGTGTTTAGTTTTTTTGTTTTGTTTTGTTTTGTTTTGTTTCTTGCTTCTCTAGCTTGTTAGTAATAGGTAATAAATTATATTAATCTTGTTATGCCCTTGATCCTTTTCCATGGTATTTCCCTTTCCTTTTGAGGAGGAGGTATGAGAGAGTGGTTGTAGCGGATCTCTGCCAACCATCTGTGTTTTTAAATGCCCACTGATGTTTTTAAATACCATCATGGCAACTCATCAGGTCCCATGGATTGTACCCCTCCAGGTTCCTTTGATGATATCAAACTTGATCTTCTCCTAGAGTGAGCAGTTCTTCATTCTCTCAGATCCTGTTGTCTGTGGCTTAGGCTATGTGACTAGAGATCTTGATGGTGAAGAAAAAGTCTAGTTGAATCTAGCTGAAAAAATCTAGTCATTGAGTACCTCCGCCTTCTCCATATCCCGGGTGACCAGGTCTCCTATATCTTTCTGGAAAGGGACTGCATTTTTCCTAGTCTTCCTTTTATCACTGATATACCTATAGAAGCCTTTATTGTTGAAACCTTTATTGTCTTGGCTTCCCTGGCCAAATTTATTCTAAAAAGACGTTGACTTTCCTACCCTGATCACTGGCGGCTCAGACAATGCCTGTGTATCCCTCCCAGACTATATATCCTTGCTTCCACCTTTCCACCCTCTGTAGGCCTCACTCTCTCTCTCTCTCTCTTTTTTATTTTTGTTTTTATTTTTATTTTTTTTTTTTCTGCTTTGATTTGACCAGTAGTCCTTGTTCATCTATGCAGGCCTCCTGTCAATTTTGCCTGGCTTCCTCTTTGTTGGGATGCATTGCTTCTGAGTTTAGAGGAGATGATAGCTGAATATAAATCAGCTTTCCTGGGCCTCTCTTCTTTGGTATTTAATGTCCTTTTAATTTCATTTGGTATTTAATGTCCTTGGACCCTGTTTTGTATTGGTTGTTAATGTTGCCTTACAATATTGTGCAAAAACAACAAACTACAGTTTCAGTTGCAGTAAGATTTTCTCTCCGTTTCTAAGCATGCTTATTCTGTTGTCACCTTGATTAATCCCTAGAATTGTTGGTGTAAATCAAGGACTGATGGGAAGAGTATTTTAGTAAAATCTACTCATACAGCTATTTTATAGCTTCCTCAAGATATAGTGGTCTTAGAGTACTTTAGGCATATTTCAAGGTAATTTGATCCCGTCACAAATAGGTCTGAATCACATTGTATTTGAGTCCTGTAGTTCTCCAGAAATGTATGTTTTATAGGTCTTTCTTTTGTTTGTTTGTTTGTTTGTTTGTTTAAACTTAAAAAAAAGTTGAAAGTAGATGTTGTTCCTACAAAGTAATAAAATTGTTCCTATTAAAATGATAAAAATCCTTGGTAGAAAAAGAGTCCTGATTAAAAATAAATAAGTGCTGGATGGGATCTGAGCTATGCCTATCTGTGTTTGTGTATTAGGTAGTTATATATAAAGACCCCTAATAACTGACCTATGTAATAAGGAGATTAGATGTATATTTTTTTTTTTTTTCACCTGTGCAGCCACAGTTCTAAATCACCGTAAATTAGCTGCTGCAGAACGGGTCAAAGGCTCATTTGCATAAAGGTCCCTTTTCTTCTTCCAGGAGAATTATTGGAGTTCCTACATATCTAAAGAGACAAATACAACTGAAAGTGGAAAGTAGCTTCAAGGCTCTCATTAAGAAATCAAGATCCATTTATAAGAAAGGTTATCATAATTCAGGTAATTTTCAAATGAACTAGACCTTTGGTGTACAAAATAAATAAAAATAAATAAATAAATTCACACCAGGAAGTGTACAAACATATTGCCAACTGTATATTTTAACTGCTACTGTCTTTTGAGGTGCTGAAGAAATCAGAAGTCTAACTGCAGCTATTAAGTGAATTCCAAATATCTGAACTCTATCCTGAATTTCATAAACTTCTATTCGTACCATTTTTTTAATACATTTCATCACAGTTTTCTTGTAGGAGTATGTGTTGCACAGATACCTCAATTTCTGGAGTATTTAAAAGTATGCAAGAATATGTCTTTCCTTTTTTGTCTTTTTGTCTTTTTTTTTTTTTTTTTTTTTTTTTTTTTTTTTCATGCGCGGGTGTTTCAGATAGAAATATACAAGATATAAAATTTTTAAAAGTGTAAGAAGTGCACACCTGGCAAATTACAAAAGTCAAAGAATGACTGCTATTATTATATAAATTTGATTTTCCCAAACTTTGGTGTTATCACCTTTTACAATGACATGTATTTCTATGGCGTTTAGTAAGGTAATGTGGTTTAACCAGGCATGCAGCTAAGCACCACACAGCCCCCCAGTTTACTCGCCACCAGCCTCCCAAGCTTGTTCTACCAAGCAGATCCCTGAAGAGGATAAATTCTGCTCTCCCAAACTCCAAGGTAGAGAGCTTGTTGTGCTGCCTCCTTGCTGCCCTCAGGATCCTAATCTGCACTATTTCATGGTCACTGCAACCAGGGCTGTCCATGAGCTTCACTCTGGTTACTTCAAACCAAATCTCTGTCTTGCTCTGCTCTTCTTTCCTGAGCTGCTGCCTTGGTTGACTCACAAGAGCTGGTAGACGTCATTGCGAGGCTACTCTTCATAACCGTTGATCAATCACGGTGAGTGGGAGAAGTCAGAAGTGCCTGGGAACTGGAAGAAAGCAAATGTCATTCCTGTCTTCAAGAAGGGCAAGAAGGAGTGCCTGCGGAGCTAGCAGGCCAGTCATCTTCACCTCAGTCCCTGGGAAGGTGATGGAGCAGTTTCTCCCGGAATCCATTTCCACGCACATGAAGGGTAAGAAAATCATCAGGAGTAGTCAGCATGGATTCACCAAAGGGAAGTCATGTTTGACCAACGTTGATAAGGTTCTATAATGAAATGACCAGCCTGATGGATGAGAGGACAACACTGGATATCGTCTCTCTGGACTTCAGTAAAGCTTCTGACACTGTCCCCAAAAGATCCTTGTAGAAAAGCTGTTGATGTATGGGCTAGATGAGCAGCCAGTGAGGTGGACTGAAAACTGGATGAATGGCTGAGCCCATGGGGTAGAGGTCAGTGGCACAAAGTCTAGTTGGAGGCTAGTGGAGTACCTCAAGGGTCAATACTGAACTCAGGTCTGTTTAATCTCCGTTAATGAGCTGCCTTATGGGACAGAATGTACCCTCAATGAAACCGCAGACGACACAAAACTGAGGGAATTGGCAGTTACATCAGATGATTTTTCTGCCACCCAGCAGGACCTTGACATGATAGAGAAATGGGCTAGTAGGAACCTCATGAAGTTCAACTAGTGCAAAATCCCGCACCTGGGGAGGAACAACCCTCTGCACCAATGAATACTGGAGGCCACCCAGCTGGAAAGCAGCTTTGAAAAAAAAAAAAAAAAAATACCTTGGGGTCCTGGTGGGACACCCATTGACCATAAGATAGCAGCATGCCCTTGCCACAGAGAAAAATAATAATATCCTGGGCTTCACTAAGCAAAGTATTTCCAGTAAGTCGAGGGAATTGATTATTCCCTACTCTCAGCACTGATGAAGCCACCCCTGGAGTACTGGGTCCAGTTCTGGGCTTCTCAGCACCAGGGAGACACAGACATACTGAAGAGAGTCCAGCAAAGATAATGAAGGGACTGGAGAATCTCTCCTATGGAGAAAGGCTGAGAGAGATGGGACTCTTCAGCCTAGAGAAGACTCAGGGGGCACCATATCCATGTATGGAAATGCATGAATGGGTGTTGCAAACAGGATGGAGACAGGTTCCTTTCTGTGATCATAGAATCATAGAATTGTAGAATCTTGGAAAGATTGGAAAGGTTGGAAAAGTCCCCCAAGGTCATCTGGCCCAACCATCACCCTATTACCAATGTCACCCACTAAACCATGTCCCTAAGCAACAAGTTCAACCCTTCCTTTAACACCCCCAGGGACGCTGACGCCAGCGCCTCCCTGGGCAACCCGTTCCAATGCCTGACTACTCTTTCTGAGAAGAAATTTCTCCTAATTTCCAACCTAAACCGCCCCTGATGCCCAGGTTCTTTTCAGTCACAAGCCCTGTTTCTCACGTGGGACTTCAACCACCCTGATATCTTCTGGGAAGACCACACAGCTAGGCACAAACACTTCAGGAGGCTCCTGAAGTACATTGACGACAACTTTTAGACACAGGTCGTGGAGAAGCCAATAAGGAGAGGTGTGCTGCTGGACCTTGTATTAACAAATGAGGAAGGACTAGTTGGAGATGTGAGGGTCGGGGGCAGCCTTGGCTGCAGTGACCATGATATGGTGGACTTCAGGATCTTTCAAGGAGGAAGCAGAATGAAAATTAGGATTGTGACCCTGGACTTCAGGAGAGCAAATTTAGGCCTCTTTGGGGATCTACCTGGAAGAATCCCATGGGTTAGGGCCCTGGAAGGAAGGGGGGTCCAAGACAGCTGGTCAGTATTCAAGCATCCCTTTCTCCAAGCTCAAGATCGGTGCATCCCTATGAGCAAGGAAAGGGGGCAGAAGACCTGCATGGATGAACAAGGAGCTCCTGCAAAACCTTAAACAGGAGAAGGAAGTTTACAGCATGTGGAAAAAGGGACAGGCCACTTGGGAGGAATACAGGGACACTGTCAGAGTATGCAGAGATGTGACAAGGAAGACCAAGGCCCATTTGGAATTAGATCCAGCATTCCTTGTCAAGGACATTCTTGTTGTCAAGGGCAACAAGAAGGGCTTCTTCGAATACATCAGTAGTAAAAGGAAGACTGGGGAAAATGTCGGTCCTCTGCTGAATGGGGTGCGTGCCCTGGTGACAAAGGATAAGGAGAACGCAGAGCTGCTGAATGCCTTGTTTGCTTCGGTCTTTACTGCTAAGATCAACCCCCAGTAATCTCAGACCCTGGAGACAAGAGAGAAAGTCCGGAGGAAGGAGGATTTTCTCTTGGTTGAAGAGGATTGGGTCAGAGATCACCTAAGCAAACGTGACATCCACAGATCCACGGGCCTCGATGGAATGCACCCCTGGCTACTGAGGGAGCTGGCTGGTGTGATTGCTAGGCCACTCTCCATCGTCTTTGAAAGGTCGTGGAGAACAGGAGAAGTGCCTGAGGACTGGAAGAAAGACAATGTCACGCCAGTCTTCAAAAAGGGCAAGAAGGAGGACCCAGGCAAATACAGGCCATTCAGCCTCACCTCCGTATCTGGAAAGGTGATGAAACAGCTCATCCTGGAGGTCATCTCCCAGCATGTGGAGGATAAGAAGGTGATCAGGAATAGTCAGCATGGATTCAACAAGGGGAAATCATGTTTAACCAATATGATATCCTTCTATGATGAGATGACTATCTGGGTAGATGAGGGGAGAGCGGTGAATGTGGTCTTACCTTGACTTCAGCAAGGCTTTTGACACTGTCTCCCATAACATCCTCATAGACAAGCTCAGGAAGTGCGGCCTAGATGCGTGGACAGTGAGGTGGATTGACGATTGGCTGGATGGCAGAGCTTAGCGGTGCGGAGTCTAGTTGGAGGCCGGTAGCTAGCACCGTCTCCCAGGGGTCAGTACTGGGTCCAGTGTTGCTTAACTTACTCATCAACAACCTGGACGATGCAACAGAGTGCACCCTCAGCAAGTTTGCTGCCAACACAAAGCTCGGAGGAGTGGCTGATACCTCAGAGGGCTGCGATACTTTTCAGGGGGACCTCGACAGGCTGGAGGGTTGGGCCCAGAGGAACCTCATGAAGTTCAACAAGGGCAAGTGCAGGGTCCTGCACCTGGGGAGGAATAACCCCAAGCACCAGTACAGGCTGGGAGGTGACCTGATGGAGTGCAGATCTGCAGAGAGAGACCTGAGAGTCCTGGTGGACAGGAGGCTGACAGCAGTCAGCAATGTGCCCTTGTGGCCAAGAAGGCCAATGTTATTCTGGGGTGCATTCAGAAGAGTGTTGCTAGCAGTTCAAGGGAGGTGTTCCTCTCCCTCTACTCAGCCCTGGTGAGGCCACACCTGGAGTATTGTGTCCACTTCTGGGCTTCCCAGTGCAAGAGTGCCATAGAACTACTGGAGCAAGTCCAGAGGAGGGCTACGAAGATGATTAGAGGGCTGGAGCACCTGTCGTACGAGGACAGGCTGAGAGAATTGGACCTGTTTAGCCTGGAAAAGAGAAGACCGAGGGGAGACATCATCAATGCATATAAATATCTGAGGGGAGGGTGTCAAAAGGATGGAGCCGGTCTCTTTTCAGTTGTGCTCAGTGAAAGGATGAGAGGCAACAGGCACAAACTGAAGCACAGAAAGTTCTGTCTGAATGTGAGAAGGCACTTCTTTACTGTGAGGGCAGCAGAGTACTGGAACAGGTTGCCCAGAGAGGTTGTGGAGTCTCCTTCTCTGGAGATATTCAAAATCCACCTGGATGCCATTCTGTGCAATGTGCTCTAGGCGATCCTTCTTGGCAGGAGTGTTGGACTAGATGATCTTCAGAGGTCCCTTCCAATCTCGGCCATTCTGTGATTCTGTGATTCTCTCCTTCTATTCCATCACTCCAGACATGACAGCTATTCTACATCTTTGTAATAATAATGAGGTCATAGCCCTCGTGTACACATGCGGTCATGAGACGTGTACATCGCTGAATCTCCTTGTTTATTCCTCATGATGCAGACGTTAGCATAGAGACATTTAGCAGACTTATTGGCTAGAGTGGCTTGAATTCGTTTGTACTGCTCTTCAGTTGATTCCTTGCTGACTCATGTCCCCTCTCCAGGCTGTGGGCACCTATCACTGACACTAGCATCAGACTTGAAGTAGTAGGATGGACTGAGGTTCCCCTTCACCAGCAGCTCTTTTTTGTAGACACACAGGTTTTAAAGCTGGGGGAGATATGTGCCTGTGTCTGACTTAGACAATTAAAGTCATAATTTTTTGAAAGAAAGCTTTATTTACTTCTTGTACAATGATTAACAATCTCCTAAGACACTGAGTTCATGTCATATATTACTTTTCATATTACACTACATTGCATTGCACTGTGTTACACTGTAGTTAGGCATCTAGGTAAGTAATAATAAGTTGGACTTATTATTCTAGCTATTTTGCAAAAAGACAAGATGGAACAGAAAGGAAATAGCTGGCATGCGCTCCAAAGTATCTGTAATTCAGATTACAGGGTAACCTTCTTTAGAAACGATTGTTAATGCAAATTTTATTTTTTTATTTATTTGTTTTTACCTCTGAAAAAATAATGGGAAAAGCATACTTTCCCTGAAGCATAGCTGGCATAAATTGAGTCTGGGTACCTAGTGCTTTTGCATGGAAATTCCTTAACAATCCAAGAAAACATTTATCTTCATTTACAATGTCAGTATGCCTGTGAAATAAAGTAATTATTAGGGCCACTTTTCAGTAATTGTACATAATTTAAATGTGTGGGTTTTTTTTTGTCCTGACTAATATTTGCAGATTAATAGTTACAGCATTTCTCATATACATATACATACATGTACATATACGTGTACGTATGCATTTACAGGGAAGAAAATCTGCTCTACACCTACTATTTATCCAATTTAAATTAAATTATCCTTCTTCTCTACTGTATCTTATTGTCCTGGTTTCAGGTAGGACAGAGTTAATTTTCCTCCTAGTAGCTGGCAGGGTGCTATGTTTTGGATTAGAATGAGAAGAGCGCTGATAACATGCTGATGTTTTAATTGTTGTAGAGCAGTGCTTACACCAAACCAAGGACTTTTCAGCCTCTCTCTGTCCTGCTAGCGAGCAGGCTAGGGATGCAGCAGGAGCTGGGAGGGGACAGACCCAGGACAGCTGACCCAAACTGGCCAAAGGGGTATTCCATACCATCTGACGTCACGCTGAACAATATATAGGGGTGGCTAGCCGGGGTGGAGGCGGGGTCCGGCTGCTCGGGGATAGGCTGGGCATCGGTCAACGGGTGGTGAGCAATTGCATTGTGCATCACTTATTTCGTACACATTATTACTATTAATACTATTATTATTATTATTATTGTTGTTATTCTTTTCCCTATCTTAATAAACTGTCTTTATCTCAACTCACAGGCTTCACTTTCCCGTTTCTCTCCCCCATCCCGGAGAGGGAGGGGGGAGGGTGAGCGAACGGCTGTGTGGTGTTTGACTGCCAGCCGGGCTAAACCACAACAGTACATTTGGCGCCCAACGTGGGGCTCGAAGGGTTGAGATATCGACAGATTTGACCAGAGTGTGTTAAACTAAAATTGGTATAAGTATTCGACCTGCTTAATAGTTGCTAGTCACAATGTTGGTTGCCTTAATCTCACGTCTGCTGTGCCTGTTTCCCAAATTGAGTTTTATAGCAAGTTACTTTCTGTATGTGCTCCCTGTCGTGCTGTTTATCCTTTCCGGGCCCTGTTTAAGATTGTTATGGTACCGTGTGATGTAACGATGGCTTATGAAATGATGAGATATCTGGTCATGACTCTAACCTGGTATTTGTACTCAGCACTGTCGTCGACTCTATACTTCGGAAACCATATCTCAGAAACTATTAGCAATTACACCTATTGCCTTTTTTCATCAGGGAGTCAATCTCTGGTGGGGACAGGGGAAGATATTTTTTCCTACCTGTTCACTCTCCCTTCCTCCTTCACCACCCTCTTATCCCCCGAGCTAGTTACGGTAGCTCTCCAAGATGTTGAATATCCTTGGGATACTCAGACCAGCATGTTCTTGTTGTTATGTCTCCTGAATGCGCTTCAGGTTTTGTTTAAGGTTAAACAACTACTTAGGAATCTCATCCGGAGATCTGTCTTGAGGCGGGATAGTTGCGAGTGGCAGGGAGTGTGGGAGGATATGGGCAGGTTTCTAGAGCAGTGGGCACCTCCAGTGTTTTGGACATTCACCCCTGAACAACTGCAAAATCCTAAAAAACTGGTAGAATGCTTGAAAAAAAGGTGTCATGACTCTGGCAGTTCCAAAGTGACACAAATCACTGTGGCGTGCTGGGGTCTGGCTTGTGCCTATCGAGCTGCAATTGATGCTACTATCAACCTAGTGACAGACCCTGCGGCCGTTCCAGTCCCGGCTCCTGCAGCCGTTCCAGCTCCAGCTCCCGCAGCCGTTCCAGCTCCCGCAGCCGTTCCAGCTCCAGCTCCCGCAGCTGTTCCGGTTCCAGCTCCCGCAGCCGTCCCGGCTCCAGCTCCCGCAGCTGTTCCAGCTCCCGCAGCCGTCCCGGCTCCAGCTCCCGCAGCCGTTCCAGCTCCAGCTCCCGCAGCCGTTCCAGCTCCAGCTCCCGCAGCTGTCCTGGCTCCAGCTCCCGCAGCCGTTCCAGCTCCCGCAGCTGTTCCAGCTCCCGCAGCCGTCCCGGCTCCAGCTCCCGCAGCTGTTCCAGCTCCCGCAGCCGTTCCCACTCCTGTGGCTGGGTCAGAGAAACGAACTGTAGCAGTGCAAGTTGCCCCTGCAGAGGGTATTCCAACCCCTGTGGCAGACCCTGTGGCTGGGTTGGAGAGGCGAGCTGTAGCAGTGCAAGTTGCCCCTGTGGAAAAGGTGAAAAAATGGTATAGAGACTCAGGTCGTTTAGAACGCAGAAAGTCTTCTGCTAAGTCTGGGTGTGGAGAAGACGAGGCTGGGCCATCAAGTGTGCAGGAGGATGAAGATGAGGATGAGGATGTCAGAAAATCAACAGTAACTACCCGAACCCTATACCAGCGTGAGCTACGAGATGTGCGAAAAGATTTTGGTCGCTGTATAGGTGAACAGCTTGTCACCTGGCTGCTCCGGTGCTGGGACACTGGAGCCAATGGTGTGGAATTAGAGGGCAGGGAAGCCAAGCGGTTGGGATCCCTTGCTAGAGATGCAAGCATTGACAAAGCAATTGGAGATGGAGCACGATCTCACAGCCTCTGGAGGCGTCTCCTGTTAGCTGTGAAGGGAAGGTATCCCTACAAGGAAGAACTTGTATGTCTACCAGTCAAGTGGACCACCATGGAGAAGGGAATTCAGTACCTGAGGGAATTAGCCGTACGGGAAGTAATTTATAAGGACTTAGACGATGCACAAACATCCACAGATCCAGATGAAGTCCAGTGTACTCGACCCATATGGCGGAAGTTTGTACGGAATGCACCATCAACATGGGCCAGCACATTGGCAATAATAACCTGGAAAAACAGTGAAGATCCCACAGTGGGTGACATGGCTAAACAACTCTGGGAGTACGAAGGAAATCTCTCCTCTTCCCTACAGGCCTGCGTCTCGGCTGTGGAGAAACTCTCTGAAGAGTTCCACCAACTTAAAGAGAATTTATCTTCCCCCCCACCTGAACAAACCAGTGGCCACCAACTAAAAGAGAATACTTTGAAGAAACTTTTTGAAGAGGTCCACCAACTTAAAGAGAGTGTATTTTCTTCCCCACCTGTACAAACCAGCGTCTCGGCTATTAGGGGTAAACGTGCATCTGTGCAAAGAAGACAATACGGTGGGTACACACCCCGCGCCACCCTGTGGTTTTACCTACGTGACCATGGAGAGGACATGAGAAAATGGGATGGAAAATCTACCTTGACCCTAGAGGCACGGGTACGTGAGTTGCAAAAGAAAACAATCGGGAGAAAGGGGTTCTCTGAAGAGTTTGCTGCTCCAACTTCTAGCAGGCAGTCTTTTAAACACAGAAATGAAGATTCTGACCAGGACTAGAGGGGCCCTGCCTCCAGCCAGGGGGAGGAAAGGGACAACCGAGTTTATTGGACTGTGTGGATTCGATGGCCTGGCACGTCTGACGCACAGAAGTATAAGGCTCTAGTAGACACCGGTGCACAATGTACTGTAATGCCACCAAGCTGTAAAGGGCCAGAGCCCATCTGTATTTATGGCGTGACAGGGGGATCCCAGCAGTTAACTGTATTGGAAGCTGAAGTGAGTCTAACCGGAAATGAGTGGCAAAAGCACCGTATTGTGACTGGCCCGCATGCTCCGTGCATCCTTGGCATAGACTATCTTAGAAGAGGATATTTCAAGGACCCAAAAGGGTTCCGCTGGGCTTTTGGCATAGCTGCCTTAGAGACAGAGGACATTAAACAGTTGTCTACCTTGCCCGGTCTCTCAGAGGACCCTTCTGTTGCGGGGTTGCTGAGGGTTGAAGAACAGCAAGTGCCAATCGCTACCACAACTCTGCACCGGCGGCAATATCGCACCAACCGAGACTCCCTGATTCCCATCCATGAGCTAATTCGTCAACTGGAGAGCCAAGGAGTGATCAGCAAGACCCTTTCACCTTTTAATAGTCCCATATGGCCAGTGCGAAAGTCTAATGGTGAGTGGAGACTAACAGTGGACTATCGTGGCCTGAACGAAGTCACGCCACCACTGAGTGCTGCAGTGCCGGACATGCTAGAACTCCAGTACGAACTGGAATCAAAGGCAGCCAAGTGGTATGCCACAATTGATATTGCTAATGCATTTTTCTCCATCCCTCTAGCAGCAGAGTGCAGGCCACAGTTTGCTTTCACTTGGAGGGGAGTCTAATATACTTGGAATCGGCTGCCCCAGGGGTGGAAACATAGCCCTGCCATTTGCCATGGACTGATCCAGTCTGCGCTGGAGCAGGGGGAGGCTCCTGAACACCTGCAGTACATCGATGACATCCTTGTGTGGGGTGACACTGCAGAGGAAGTTTTCGAGAAAGGGAAGAAAATAGTCCAAATCCTTCTGAAGGCCGGTTTTGCCATAAAACAAAATAAAGTTAAAGGACCTGCACGAGAGATCCAGTTTTTAGGAATAAAATGGCAAGATGGACGTCGTCAAATCCCAATGGATGTGATCAACAAAATAACAGCTATGTCTCCACCAACTAGCAAGAAGGAAACACAAACTTTCCTAGGTGTCGTGGGGTTTTGGAGAATGCATATTCCAAATTACAGTCTGATTGTAAACCCGCTCTACCAAGTAACTCGTAAGAAGAATGCTTTTGAATGGGGCCCTGAGCAACGACAAGCCTTTGAACAAATTAAACAGGAAATAGTTCATGCAGTAGCCCTTGGGCCAGTCCGAACAGGAGCAGATGTAAAGAATGTGCTCTACACCGCAGCCGGGGAGAATGGTCCCACCTGGAGCCTCTGGCAGAAAGAACCGGGTGAAACTCGAGGTCGACCCCTGGGGTTTTGGAGTCGGGGATACAGAGGATCTGAGGCCCGCTATATTCCAACCGAAAAGGAGATATTGGCAGCATATGAGGGAGTTTGATCTGCTTCGGAAGTGGTCGGTACTGAAGCACAGCTCCTCCTGGCACCCCGACTGCCGGTACTGGGTTGGATGTTCAAAGGAAGGGTCCCCTCTACACACCATGCAACTGATGCTACATGGAGCAAGTGGGTTGCACTGATTACTCAGCGGGCTCGAATAGGAAACCCCAGTCGCCCAGGAATCCTGGAAGTGATTATGGACTGGCCAGAAGGCAAGTACTTTGGGATATCATCAGAGGAGGAGGTGGTCCGTGCTGAAGAAGCCCCACTGTACAACAAGCTACCAGAAAATGAGAAGAAATATGCCCTGTTCACTGATGGGTCCTGTCGTATTGTGGGAAAGCATCGGAGATGGAAAGCTGCTGTATGGAGTCCTACACGACGAGTTGCAGAAGCTGCTGAGGGAGAAGGTGAATCGAGTCAGTTTGCAGAAGTGAAAGCCGTTCAGTTGGCCTTAGATATTGCTGAACGAGAAAAGTGGCCAGTTCTCTATCTCTATACTGATTCATGGATGGTAGCAAATGCCCTGTGGGGGTGGCTACAGCAATGGAAGCACAACAACTGGGAACGCCGGGGCAAACCCATCTGGGCTGCTGCATTGTGGCAAGATATTGCTGCCTGGGTAGAGAACCTGATTGTAAAGGTACGCCACGTAGATGCTCATGTGCCCAAGAATCGGGCTACTGAAGAACATCAAAACAACCAGCAGGTGGATCAGGCTGCTAAGATTGAAGTGGCTCAGGTGGACCTGGACTGGCAACATAAAGGTGAATTATTCATAGCCCGATCGGCCCATGACACCTCAGGCCATCAAGGTAGAGATGCAACATACAGATGGGCTCGTGACCGAGGGGTGGACCTGACCATGGACACTATAGCACAGGTTATTCATGATTGTGAAACATGTGCTGCAATTAAACAAGCCAAACGGTCAAAGCCTCTCTGGTATGGAGGACGATGGCTGAAATATAAATATGGAGAGGCCTGGCAGATTGATTACATCACACTCCCCCAAACCCGCAACGGCAAGCGCCACGTACTTACAATGGTGGAAGCAACCACCGGATGGCTGGAAACATATCCTGTGCCCCATGCCACCGCCCGGAACACTATCCTGGGCCTTGAAAAGCAAGTCCTATGGCGACATGGCACCCCAGAAAGAATTGAGTCAGACAATGGGACTCATTTCCGAAACAACCTTATAGACACTTGGGCCAAAGAACATGGTATTGAGTGGGTGTATCACATCCCTTATCATGCACCAGCCTCCGGGAAAGTTGAACGATACAATGGACTGTTAAAGACTACACTGAAAGCAATGAGTGCTGGGACATTCAAAAATTGGGAAACACATTTGGCAAAGGCCACCTGGTTAGTCAATACTAGAGGATCTGCCAACCGAGCTGGACCTGCCCAATCAAACCTGTTACGCACTGTAGAAGGGGATAAAGTTCCTGTAGTGCACGTAAGAAACATGCTGGGTAAGACAGTCTGGGCTACTCCCGCCTCAGGAAAAGGCAAGCCCATTCGTGGGATTGCTTTTGCTCAGGGACCTGGATGCACTTGGTGGGTAATGCAAGAGAATGGGGAGGTCCGGTGTGTACCTCAAGGGGACCTAATACTGGGTGAGAATAGCCCATGAGTTGAATTATAGTATGTTAATTATCATATAACACTGTATGTCATCGCTACCATGGTTGCTATATATCATAGATGAAAATGGTGATTAATTAGAAGGTATTGGAAAGAGTGTAACCTGAGCATGACATAAATAGTATGGAATAAGGGGTGGATATCTGTCCTGGTTTCAGGTAGGACAGAGTTAATTTTCCTCCTAGTAGCTGGCAGGGTGCTATGTTTTGGATTAGAATGAGAAGAGCGCTGATAACATGCTGATGTTTTAATTGTTGCAGAGCAGTGCTTACACCAAGCCAAGGACTTTTCAGCCTCTCTCTGTCCTGCTAGCGAGCAGGCTAGGGATGCAGCAGGAGCTGGGAGGGGACAGACCCAGGACAGCTGACCCAAACTGGCCAAAGGGGTATTCCATACCATCTGACGTCACGCTGAACAATATATAGGGGTGGCTAGCCGGGGTGGAGGGGGGGGGGGCCGGCTGCTCGGGGATAGGCTGGGCATCGGTCAACGGGTGGTGAGCAATTGCATTGTGCATCACTTATTTCGTACACATTATTACTATTAATACTATTATTATTATTATTATTATTGTTATTCTTTTCCCTATCTTAATAAACTGTCTTTATCTCAACTCACAGACTTCACTTTCCCGTTTCTCTCCCCCATCCCGGAGAGGGAGGGGGGAGGGTGAGCGAACGGCTGTGTGGTGTTTGACTGCCAGCCGGGCTAAACCACAACACTTATATGAAGGAGCATTTATGACCTTAACTTCAGATTTCATTTTGGTTAAATTGAAATTGTATTCATTTTTACTGGGTCTTTTAAAGCCTGGTTAAGATTTTAAAATGTTTAAAACAAAGGATAAAAAATGTGTATTCCCTTTAGCATCACCTCATGGATCCACTATTCAAGAATCTATACTCATTATCCTATTCTTACGAAGTCTTTAATGTTGTCAGCTGCTTTGGTGATAGCACTTCACTTAACTGAGGTAATGATCAAATCTTGTTCAGGAGTGCTGTAGAGGATCAACTACTGGAAAGAGAGATATTTAGAATGGAAATGTTTCAAGTGAACCACTTTTTTTTTTTTTTTTTTTTTTTTTAAATGTACTCTGTGAAACACTTAAAAAAAACTTTTTTATCATAAGGAAACAATATAATATATAATTACTGTTGAAAAAGATGAGGTACACAAACATTTAAGAGTTTAATGTAACAGAGAATGGTAATTTTGGAGAGCAATTGTAACTTTCAATAGTTCGCTACCAAGCCAGTGGTTTGTTATTAGCCTAGGGGTATTAAAAAACAACAACAACAACAACAACAAAAGTATTTATAATATACATAAATAACAACAACTACAACAACAACAAAGACAGGCTATATAAACAAATAAATATAAAATAAATATTTCTACCTTTCATTCCTGTCTGTTTTCAATGACTACATATCAAAAGCTTATAACCTGTGATGCAAAGTTCAAAAGCATCACAAGGACAGTTACGTTTGACAGAAACAGTACAGGGATACTACATAGTATATTAACATTCAGCAAGGTAATTAGTATTTTTCTCTTTCCTTGGAATGACTAGGTGCAGACTTAGGTTTACATTCTACTCAAATGTAAGGATACCGAATTATGTTTCAATGGTTTATCTTTCTTTCAGTTAATGCCTTGACCAAACCTGTTTTTCAACCCCTTAAAGAGATTGTATGCCTGTAGAAACTTATTGTTGTTGTGGTAGAGATAAAAATATTGAAAAGCAATGAACCAGATCTCACTCCTTTGAAAATCACTGGGAATATTGTCCTCAAGTTCACTGAAAATAGCACATGAAGAGTAACCCATGAAGAGTTACATATGCCAATGAACCTGACAGTGAGTGAATTGCACTGCGAGGTACTCGGGATACCTTTTTAAACAGATGCAGTAGTTGAAAAACTTTACATGCTAATTTACAACTGTAATGAACATGTCAGAAAGTACATTTCAGAAAGCAGCACAGCCAGCAGAGCTATTACAAATTTCAGACAGTATATAGTAGCTTTTTTTTTTTTTTTTTGAAAGTTATCTTCTGTTTAATGTCCCTATGAATGTAGGAAACATTCACATTATGAAATTGCTTTTTAGAAGTTAACCCCCATAACAATGGCTAAAAGAAGTTAGCAAAATTCAAATTGTTCATAGCGCAACCAGTAAGTTGTTGTACACTGTGCAAGAGAAGAAACGCTGACATTTCCCCCCCATGTTTCTACTCATGACAACAGACTTGTCATTCTCTCTGTTGGTGTCTAATGCAAGTTGACCAAACTGAATCACAGAAAACCTTTTTATTGGCTTTGATCTTCAGATTCTGGAATACTTATCAGGAGGATATGTACCACTTTTCGACAGAATTACTTCCCTGAGTAAAATCTATTTTGCTAAGGAATCTCCTTCTAGCTGTAACATGTCATGTTCTTAGCCAGGAACAAATCACAGGCAACTATATACTCTCCTTCCTCTTCCAGATGCAGAGATATTTCATTTGCCATTGATCCCAGACATATCGTCAAACACTTTGCAATGACAAAATAGATCTTTTCCTAAATTCTTCTGCTTGTCAGATATCCAGCTGTAATGATGTCATAATTGTCAGGAGGCATCTGTAGCAAAATATTATAATTCAGAAACAATATTTTTAACTAACTACATTACATAAGAAAATGTAAAATCAGTGTGTAAATACTACCCTTCTCTCTGTCTCTTCTATGAAGTAAATATCTCTTAAATTTTCTCCCACGCTATTAAAGGAGCTTAAAAGCCAAGAGGGGTCAAAATTCAAAAATACATATTTTTCTTAACTCAGAATGTATAAATATATATATATATATATATATATATATATATTTTTTTTGTCTTCCAGAGACAGCACAAACTAAATGATGCACCACTTTTAAAAAGGTAGTTAATTGACAAGGAAAAATTTGGGAAGGGAAAAAAAAAGGTGGATAAATTGTATCCTCAAGGATACATATTAGTGATTTTGAGGCTTTTTGTGCAATTTAAGTCTTTGCATCTCCTTCAGTTATGCAAAAACAGATGACAGGTGTCATTTGATAGAGTGCATTTGAGTATGGGAAGAGAGATATAGTGGCTCATAGTTTTAGGAGCAGCACGCATTGCTGAACAGAAGATCAGCATGAGAAAAATTAGAAAACAACAACAATACAAACATTGATTTTACTGATATAGGAGAAACAGAAAAGTAAAGCATGTCAGAGAAATCACAGTAAAGTGTTCAATTCTCGGACTGAATAAGCAAGACAAAAAAAAAAAAAAAAAAAAAAAAAAAAAAAAAAAAAAAAAAGCACACAGTGAACAATCCAAAGAAAACCACTCAAAGCAGAACAGAAAATGCATTTTGCTTCCCTTTTAATAGACGGCAAGCTACTTAGCAATGGTCATTCACTGTCAAAAGGAGATCAAAATATACTAAAATATCTGATTTCATAGAACATCTTTTTTGATACTGTTGAGGACAGTTATTGTTCCTTGGTCTGGGCCAGAGCTATAGCCAGCTCAGGTCATTGTTAAGGGTAGGACCTGCTGATAATAAAGCACAGTACCAGGTTTCTTTAAAGGTTATCTTTCTTTAAAAGTTATATACACAACATCTCAACATAACCTTGCACAATAAGTACACCTGAAATTGGCAGCAATTAAGAAGAACTTGAAAGAGTGCTACAAAATGCAAAGGAATTCAGAGAAAAGTGATAGAATTATCAAAGTGTGAGAACCCATGACTTCTGCCAACTCAGCAGCTCCTGTGCTTGTTATAGACGCCACCTAAAGAAATGCTAATGCATATTAATTAAGTTTCCAGTAAATCTGCTTTCCATGTAGTACCAGCTTTTGTAACTGTTATCTCCGAATCATGGTTTTGCTATAGGTGAAATTGAGAAGCTTCACACAAGGGCTTAAAACAATGCAGTTCTTTGAGAAGTCAGATGTATTACTAATGATTCTTTTAGCTGATTGTTACACAGGTGACAATTTTTTTGATTCACATTTTAATAAAAGGGTCAATGTTTCTCTGAAGTGACTGTCTCCAGTAAAGTTATAAATATTGAAACTCAGACTGAACAGTTTCAGGTTCAGGTGAATTTGATTTACCCTACAAAACAATTTCTATTTTACTTATTTATTTGTTTATTTATTTTGCCTCTGGAGGCCACCTTGTCTAACCTCCATTTCGAATCCAGTCTAACTAGATTGGATTGTTCTGGGCCTTACCTCTCTGAGTCTTTAATACCTCCAGGGATGGAAATCTTACAATATCTCTGGATCCAAGTTCCACTAGTTGTTTTCCCTCATGGTAAAAAGTGCTTTCCTTCCACACCATTTAAGCTGTACCCACTCCCTCAGTCTTAATTGCTTGGGGCCCTGACGGCAGTGGTGGACCTTAATGACCCTGGTCTACCTCTCCCAACCCTGCCCATAGGCCCAGGACCTCTGTTTAAGCTCAGCCCAATGCTATCAGTCCCAGTCCCAGCAATACTGTAGGGGTGTATGTCTCTAGCACTGTCTCTGACCCTACCTCTTCTGCTCCTAACTGGTGTCCATGGTCCATTCATTGATTTGACTCATCACTTGTTTTGCCTGGGGCCATCAATGGAGAACATTTATTATTATTATTATTATTATTATTATCATCATCATCATCATCATCACCATCATCATCATCATCACCATCATCATCATCATCATCATCATCATCATCTTGGCAGGTTTCTTCTAACAAGTTTAAGTCTTCTTTGCATCAGGCTTTTCCACTGGTTGCAAGCTTCTGGGATTGCTAATTTGGTCCTTTGGAGGAGCCAAATTCTATTCAAGCCTCAGCTCAGCACTGCAAAGATTTACAATACCCCTTCTTTCTCACTCCCAGGGCCATACTTGCTCCAGGTCTCTTCTGGTTCTAACCCTGACTCCCACAGGGAAGAGTAGCAAATGGTAATAGCCTGAAGACAAGACAAGCCTTATCAGCCTTTTCACTATATCCCTCATCTTGGCTGTAGACAAGCAGCAAGCCTCCCGATACATCTGTTCAGCAGATGTAAGGCCCCACAGGACTGAGTCTCCAGTAACTCTTACCCAATTTTTCAGCTTCATGCAGACTGCAGATGAAGGCCCAGATGGTTCTGGTCATTTTGACAAGTTGTTTGACCTCACCAGTGTCCAGGGAAGAGTGGGAAAACTGTATTTATTTCAAAATAGCAGATCTGTAGGGGAAGAAGAAATTTTCCTCCCGTTGCTACTGTCCATCCTTTCTCATTACCAAAAACTACTGATGAGAAAATACTTTCCTTCTAAGCTCCAAGGTCCAGACACCTAACACAAAACATGTCAGCCTCTAAAACACATTAATCAGTTGTCTGAGTAGTTTCTCATGAACATCTCTCTTACATTACATACTGAAATATCTGGGTCTAATGTCTGACAGTATAGAGTAAAAATATAAGTGGCTTTGGTCTAGCAGTCTGAAGACATTTCTTTTCCTCTGCCCATGCACAGCTTGAAGTCCACTTTTTTTTTTTTTCCTAACATTTACTTCTGTGAATTTAATTTTGTTATAGTTTCAGAATCCCTGGTTGTAATTGGTCTATGTGGCAAGGTTTTGGTTGTCGGGGGCTGTAGGAGTGGCTTTTGTGAGACAAATCCAAAAGCTATTCTACTATTCCTTCTTTATAAGAACTAACCTTCTCTCGGACAGCCTGATGTATGTGTCAGTGCCATTAGACATGCATGTGCCATAAGATGAGCCAGCGGGGAAGAAGACCAGCGTGGCTGAACAGGAAACTCCTAGAGAGACTGGCAGCCCATAACTTGGGCAGGTATACTCTTTGCTGGGTTAAAAACTGGCTGGATGGCTGGGCCCAGAGACTGGTGGTGAATGGAGTGAAATCCAGCTGGCAACCAGTCATTAGTGGTGTTCGCCAGGGGTCGGTGTTGGGGCCCATTCTCTTTAATATTTTTATTGATGATTTGGATGAGGAAAATGAGTGCACTCTCAGCAAGTTTGCAGACAACACAAAGTAGGGGGGAAGCGTTGATCTGCTGGAGGATAGGAAGGCCCTGCAGAGGGACCTGGACAGGTTGAATCGCTGGGCAGAGTCTGTGGGATGAAGATCAACATCACTAATTGCCAGATCCTGCACTGTGGTCACAACAGCCCCATGCAGTGCTATAGGCTTGGGGCAGAGTAGCCCGGAAGCTGTGCAGAGGAAAAGGATCTGGGGATGGTGGTCAATGTTCACCTGAACATGAGATAGCAGTGTGCCAAGGTGGCCAAGAAGGCCAAGGGCATCCTAGCTTGTATCAGGAATAGTGTAGCCACCACGACTAGGGAGGCGATTTTCCCCTTGTATTCTGCTCTGGTGAGGCTGCACCTCAAGTACTGTGTTCAGTTTTGGGCCCCTCACTACTAGAAGGACATCGAGGTGCTGGAGCATGTCCAGAGAAGGGCTACAAAGCTGGTGAAGGGTCTGGAAAACAAGTCTCCTGAGGAGCAGCTGACGGAACTGCGGTTGTATAGTCTGGAGAAGAGGAGGCTCAGGGGAGACCTTATTGCTCTCTACAACTACCTGAAAGGAAATTGTGGGGAGCTGGGGGTCAGCCTCTTCTCGCAGATAAGTAGCGATAGGACTAGAGGGAATAGCCTCAAGTTGTGGCAGGGGAGGTTTAGGTTGGAAATTAGGAAACATTTCTTCCCAGAAAGAGTAGTTAGACGTTGGAATGGGATGCCCAGGGAGGTGGTGGAGTCACCATCCCTGGGAGTGTTAAAGGAAAAGTTGGACTTAGTGCTTAGGGATGTGGTTTAGTGGGTAATGTTGGTGGTAGGTGAACAGTTGGACTAGATGATCTTGGAGTTCTTTTCTAGTCTTAATTATTCCATAATTGCACATGACACTGTGAATAGTTAGGTGATTGGCCAGGGACTGTCCTTGCTTATCACTATCCTTTGTGTATTTCAAGTAGCCAACCATATCGTCCTTGCCCAAATGTTAAGCCCACACAACAGTCTTGGTCCACTATTCTTTATATGAGATCACCTTTACATTTTGTTATGAACTTTCCTAGACACAGAAATTGATCACATATATTGGTCACTGTATAAGTGACTCCACTGGGCCTCTTGCTGTCAACATGAAGCCAAGACACAAATATACATGAGCTACCTTTAGAAAAGTGCTGCCCTTTTTAGTAAGTGTAAGTCTCGGCCATGGGTCAATCATGGTGCCTGGTGATTATACTCATTCTTGCCAGGCTGCTGGGCTTTCCCTGCAGTTTTTGTACTGATTGGTCCTGGAGTGGTAATAAACTGTGTTGTTTCTCTTGGCAACTGTGTAAATTCTTGCCAGCAATGATCCCTGGATCTCCATGTCCAAGCTCCTGCTTTCCTAGAAGCCAATGCCAGGAATGACTTGTGTCTTGTATCTGTCTTTTAGTTTATGCTGACTGGAAGCGCAACTTGTACTGCACTTTGTGCAGGCTAAATATAGCTGTAAAATCAGTTATTACATATATTTAGAAATTTATATATATATACACACACACATTTATATATATATATATATATATATATATATGTAAAGAATGCTGCAGGTATAAAATATAATTGATACCCCCTGGTATCCTTGAGCCAATCAGGTACCTGCTCTGACTCTGGTCCTTGACCGGGAAGGTTCCTGTCACTCATTTGGGAAAGGTGAAATCAGCTCATTATGCCTCTATTGAACACTAAAAAATAATATTTAATTTTCATCCTTAAGAAATACAGACACAGCTGGCAACTTTTTTTTTTTTTTTATGTGGTTCAGATATTTCACATAATTTTAAGTGTTAATTAACAGATGCCAATTATAAATGACTCTGATGTTATTAACATCATAAAGCTAGTGTGAATAAGAATGACAGCCTTTACTACCTGAATTTACTTCAGCAGATTTATCAATTGTGCCTAACGATCTAAAGCACTGTTTCATCACTTAAGAGGCTTTTATCTTTCTATGTAACTCCAGAGGAGACTTATTTCTCAATATTTATGTTATAGCAGGAGATAGAAACAGATGTGCCTAAGAGGCTGAAGTATCAAAGAACATTTATAAAATTCAGATAAAAAGTGATAGATTCCCAGTCAAGAACTGAAAGCAAGTTAACTATTTAATTGATATATAAATATATATATATTTTGGCCTAGGTAGCTTTTGACCGGATAACAGAATTCAAAATTCAAATGGTAAGCAGAAAAGCAATGGATACCCAGGATATATGATGAATTGACAAGAGTGATTACCTCATCTTCACTACCTATCAAATATGCTTTTATTTCAGTCTTTCTTGTCATTTCCCAAAACTGCTGAGACAGAGTAGAGAAACAAAGTTGTGTTTTTGCAATAGAAGGTGTTTTTGCAGTGGAAAATTCCACTAACCTTGCAAGTTCAAAAGTAATGGTGCAGTATAGCAGTGGGGAGTATATTAAGCAGATAAGGGGAAGGTCCCACTTTCCCAAAATAAGAAAGATAAACAGGATGAGTGGTATGAAATCAGTAAAATAAATAAATAAATAAATAAATAAATAAATAAATAAATAAATAAACTATATATGGGCTGTCTAGTCATGACAGAAGAAGAAGAAGAAAAAAAAATGAAAGAAAAAAGAAAAGGAGAAATTAACGGTTGGTCAAATAAAATTGTACGTATATGGTATAGAAGTGCATCAGGTAGTTTGTGAACCTGTAGTACTCAGTCAGTAAGGAAACGGGAGAAATCAGGTGTTGGGTAATAGGGAATATAAGGTTATGATAAACTTTTACTGTGCAATCCTGCTTGCAGGATGCCTGCCATTGCATTCACAAATAAAATAGCTTCACAGAAGATCCTGTCTGAATAAAATTATTGAGATTTTTTCTCACACTAAGATCAATAGGCATGAGAGGTGAAAAATCAGTGTAGCTAGTAGGAAGAATAGGGGGAGCCATTTCTTACCACTTTCACCTTTTCACCTTTGTTAAAAAAAAAAAAAAAAATGTTTGGGAGAACATGGTGTGCTATTTGTAAGAACTCACTATTGTTTTGTTTTTGTCTTTGTCATATTTTTTCTCCTTAGCTTCCCATTGACTTTTACTTATGTACGGCTGATAGTGAAATATTTTTGAGACAATAAGAAAGGTTAAAGGAGCTATGTGAAAATAATGCTTCTCCAAACCTCCAAAAAGGCTCTCTGACTCCTGTTCTTTTCAGTCCCATTGCTTAGTACCCACATGAGCCTGATTCACAAAATGACATCTTAAACACTTAACGAAGAAAGATTTAGTTTCTGTCAGAAACTCTCTTGTGACAAGAAGTGGAATTGGAATTTATCACACTATAGCTAGTACCCATCTGCAATATTTACACTAGGTTGGACACTACTACCAAGGCTGATTATCAGTGTTCCTTAGTAAATTTTATCTATTCCTATACATCAGTCAGGGTTCAGAAAAGAGGCTTTGCTGTCCATTGATTCCAGTCTTGTTATTTTAAACCTAGTCAGTATCTTGGAATTGAGAAGAATTATGAAAGTAGAAACAAAACACAGGAACTATCTTTTCTTTTAGAAAGTGAATACTTCACTTTATTTATTTATTTATTTATTTATTTATTTATTTGATGCACAACGGTACAGGGCTGGACAACACAGTTATCATTTGTTCATACTCAATTCTGAAGCACAGGGTCCAGTAATAATAGTTTTGCTTTTCTGTTGTTCTACACATACTTTGAAGACAGCTACACCTGTGCTATCACCAGCCACTTCATTTGGTTGTTACATGCCTGTATACCAGCACCTGGCTTTTGGTGTGACCAGCTTTGAGACCCTCACTACCACCCAGTTCCTGAGCTTTCTAGACTCTGCAAGCTTGTGCTTTCAGGGGCTTTTGAAAGGTCGGTGTTACAGGCAGATTCTGTAACAATGTATTGGAATATCTTATTCTCAGGCTACCAGAAGCTCACTTCACGTAACAATGTTTAAAAGCAAACGTATGGAAATACATTTTTTCTCAACACCTTTACTAATACCTATCTAAGTACAGTAGTGTTATTGATAGGGGTATTTATATATATATATATGTACACACATATACATACATATATATATATATTATATATATATATATATGGTTATTTATGTATATATGAATGACAGAGAGGTTGTTGGGGGGAGGTTGTATCAATCCTTCCCCTTGTGTCAGAGCTCATGTGTAGTGGGTTTACATGGCAAGGTTTTGGTAGCGGGGGGCCATAGGGGTGGCTTCTTCGAATTGAATCCAGAAGCTGCCCCATGTTAGATAAGGGCTTGCCACTGGCTAGAGCTGGGCCAATAAACGATGTTGTTTGCATCTCTGTGAGAGCATATTTAAGATAATAATAATAATAATAATAATAATAATAATAATAATAATAATAATGCACAACAGCAGCTGGAAGAGCAAGGAGTGAGAAACAGTCCTGCAAACACCAAGGTCAGTGAAGAGGGAGGGCAGGAGGTGCCCCAGGTGCCAGAGCAGAAGTTCCCCTGTAGCCTGTGGAGAGGACTATGGCATAGCAGGCTATTCCCCTGCAGACCATGGTGTACCACAGCAGAGCAGATATCTCAGATATGTTGCAGCCCATGGAGGAGACCATGGTGGAGCAGGTGGATCCATCCTGAAGGAGGCTGTGGCCCATGGAGAGCCCCCGCAGGAACAGACCCCGGGCCAGAGCTGCAGCATGTGGAGAGGAGCCCACGCAAGAGCAGGGGGTCTGGGGGGAGCTGCTGCCCATGGGAGACCCGTGCTGGAGCAGTTTGCTCCTCATGGATGGACCCCATGGTACGGACCCATATCTGGAGCAGTTTTTGAAGAGCTGCTGCCTGTGAGAAACCCACACAGGATCAGTTTGGGAAGGACTGCATCCTGTGGGAGGGACCCCACATTGGAGCAGGGGCAGAGAATGACCGAGAAGGAGCAGCAGAGACGAAGTGTTATAGACTGACCACAACCCCCATTCCCCCACTCCCCTGCACCACTCAAGAGGAGGAAGTGGAAGAGGGTGGGTGGGGGGAAGGTGTTTTTGGTTTCTTTCCTCTGTTTCTCACTTTTCTATTTTGATAGTAATAGTTAATAAATCTTTCTACTTCCCTACTCTGAGTCTGTTTTGCCCATCAAGATAATTGTTGAGAAATCTCTCCCCATCCTTATCTCAACCCCTGAGCCCTTTGCATCATGTTTTCTCCCCCTTTCCCTTTGCGGATTGGGAGTGAGAGAGCAGCAGAGGTGGAGCTTGTCTGCCCACCCAAGTAAAACCACCACATCATGGGCCTCTGAAACTTCACTCCTGATCTTTTAATATTGTTGTCTTCCAAGTCCAATGTTTGTCGTCAGGATTCCTCTTGTCCTCTCATCCTCTTGATGTGATTCCTAAACTAAAACTAGACTAATAGCAGTTCCAGAAGAAACAAACAAACAGCTTCTGTCCTTTGATTCATTTCATAGCATCATAGAATGACTTGGGTGGGAAGGGACCTTAAAGATCATCTTATTCCAACTCCCCTACCATGGGTAGGCGTGCCACCCACTAAATCAGGTTGCCCAGGGACTCATCCAACATGATCTTGAACACCTCCAGGAACAGGGCATCCAGAACTTTTCTGGACAATCTGGACCAATGCCTCACCACCCTCTGAGTGAAAAATTTCCTCCTAACATCTAATATAAATCTTCCCTCTTTTAGTTTAAAGCCATTCCCCCTTATCCTGACATTGTCTGTCCAAGTAAAAAATTGATCTCCTTTTTATATATATATATATATATATATATATATATATATGTAAGTATATAAGTCCCCTTTGAGTACTGAAAAGTTGCAATAATGTCACCCTGGAACATTCTCTTCTTCTGGCTCAACAACCCCAGCTCTCTCAGCCTTTTTTTCCTAAGAGAGGTGCTTGGGCCCTCCAATCATCTTCATGGTCATCCTCTGAACCCTTTCTAACAGATCCACATCCTTCTTGTTCTGGGGGCCCCAGACCTGGATGCAGTACTCCAAGTGGTTCCTCACAAGGGTAGACTAGAGGGGGACAATCACCTCCCTCCACCTGATGATCACAACTCTCTTGATACAACCCAGGATGCAGTTGGTCTTCTGGTCTGCAAGCACTTACTGATGGCTTATGTCAATCTTTTCATCCACCAGAACCCCTAAGTCCTTCTCTGCAGGGCTGCTATCAATGATTCTTCTATCAGTCTGTATTTGTGTCTGGGATTGACCTGTCCCAGGTGCAGCACCTTGCACTTGGACTTGTTGAACCTCATGTGGTTCACATAGACCCACTTCTACAGCTTGTCCAGGTTTTGGATAGCATCCCTTCATTCTGTTGTATCATCTGCACCACTTAGGTTGGTGTCATCTGCAAACTTGCTGAGGGTGCACTCGAACCCACTAAGTCATTGATAATGATTTTACGCAGCATCAATCCCAGAACAGAACCCTGAGGCACACCACATGTCACCAGCCTCCATCTGGACATAGAGTCATTGACCACCACTCCTAGCATGACCTTCAAGACAATTCTTTATCCGTTGAATGATCCACCCGTCAAGTCCATATCTCTCCAATTTGGCGATCAGGATGTCATGTGGAATAGTGTAAAAGCCTTGCAGAAGTCCAGGTAGATGACGTAGATTAGTCTTCCCTTGTCAACTGATGCAGTGACTCTATCATAGAATGCCACCACATTGGTCAGGCACTATTTACCCTTGGTGAAGCCATGCTGGATCTCTCGGATCTCCTCTTTGTCTTGCATGTGATTTGACATTGTCTTCAGGAGGACTATGTTCCATGATCTTCCGAGGCAGAGATGAGGGTCATCAGTCTGTAGTTCCCCGGGTCGTCCTTTCTACCCTTTTTAAAAATGGGAGTGATGTTTCCCTTTTGCCAGTCACCAGGGAGTTCACCTGACTGCCAGAACATTTCAAATATGAGGGAGAGGGTCTTGGCAACTACATCATCCAATTCCTTCAGGACCCTGGGATGCATGTCATCAAGCTCCATAGACTTGTAGATGTTTAGTTTCATCAGGTGATCTCAAATCTACTCTTTGCTTGCAGTGGGAGGAACTTTGCTCCCCCAGCCCTCTTCTCTGTGTTCAGTGAAATGAGAGACATGGTAAGCCTGACTGATAATGACAATTGAGGCAAAGACTTTGCTGAGTTCCTCATCCTTCTCCATGTCAGCTGTTACCAGTTCTTCCTTCTCATCCGTCAGAGGGGTTGCACTCTCCTTGACCTTTCTTTTTTGAGCAATATAGCTGTAGATAGAATCCCTTCTTGTTACTATTTGTATCCCTTGTCTTCCATCTGTGCCTTGGCTTTCGAGATCCCATCCCTGCACATCTGGACAGTATCCCTGTACTCTTCCTAGACCACATGTCCCTGCTTCCATTGCCTGTGCATTTCATTTTTGTGTCTCATTTTGACCAACAGGACCTTGCTCAACCATCCTGGTTACCTGCCCTCCCTGCTCTCTTTCTTACACATGGGGATGGAGAGTTCTTGTGGTCTAAGGAAAACATCCTTAAAGATTTGCCAGCTCTGTTCGGTTCTTTTGTCTCTGAGGACAGTGTTCTAGGGAATCTCATCCACTAGGTCTTTAAATAGCTTGAACTTCAGGGTCCTGACTCTGCTCTTAATCAGGCCCGTATTCCTCGAGATCACAAACTTAACCAGGGCATGGTCACTGTAGCCCAGACTGCCTCCAGTCCTAACCTCTTTAATGAGTTCACCCACACTGGTGAGCATCAGGTCCAGCAACGCTTCTCCTCTGGTTAGTTTGTCTAATGTCTGGAACAGGAAGTTATCCTCAACACACTCTAAGAGTCTGCTGGATTGCTTACAGCTTGCTGTGAAGCTTTTCCAGCAGCCATCTGTGTAGCTGAAGTCCCCCAGCACGATGAGAGCATGTGAGCGTGCTGCTTCTTGTAGCTGAAGTAAGAAGGCGTCGGCATCAGTCTCCCCTTGATCAGGCAGCCTGTATTAGACCTGACCACAAGGTGTCCTTTATTGGTCTGGTCCTCTAACTTTTACCCACAAACTCTCAACCTGTCTGTGGCTTTCTCAATTATCTCTTTGCAATCAAGCCATTCTTTGACATAGAGGGCAACACCCCTACCCCTCCTTCCCTGTCTGTCTCTTCTGAAAAGCTTGTAGCCCTTGTTTCCAGTATTCCAGTTATGTGATCTGTCCTACCACATTTCCATGATGGCAATCATGTCATAGTTTTGTGTTTGCACCATGGTCTCCAATTCCTCCTGCTTGTTTCTCATGCTGCATGTGTTGTTGCAAAAGCACTTCAGCTGGACTATCAGTTGCATCACATTTTCAAAAGAACATTTCCTGATTGCTTTGGGACAGTTCACAAGTATTTTCCTGTTGTTTCTTAGAGTGACAGTGTTCTCAGGTTTGCTTCCTTCACACAGAGGTGCAACCCCTACCCCCACCGCATCTACTTTAAAGACCTGCTGATAAGTGCAGCCAGCTCACTGCCCAGAACACTCTTACCCCACCTGGTCAGCAACACCCCATTCAGTGTCAGCATGCCTGGCATGTCTGGTCTCTCAAAAGCGTGTCCAAGATCATAGAACTCGAAACCTTGAGCAAGGCCTCACAGCCAATCATTTACCTGTTCCATTTTTCTCCTTTTTCTTGTGTCCCAGTCACCAAATGGGAGAAGAGGGGAGAACACTACATGCGCTTCTGATCCTTTCAACATCTTTCCAAGGGACATATAGTCTCTTTTGATACTTTGGAGCCTCCCTGTTGCAGTATTGTTTGACCCTACATGAAAAAGTAGGTAAGTGTGGTAGCATTTGGGACCTACCAGACTTGGTAACCTCTTTGTAATGTCATAAATACGGGCCCCAGGCACGCAACAAACATCTCTGGAGAGATTAGCCAGACATCAATTGGGAGCCTCAGTGCCCCTCAGAGAGGAGTCTCCAATGACTAACACCTTTTGTGCCTTTTTTTATTTTGTGTCAGTGGTTCTGATGCAGGTGGTAGACTGAGCCAACGTTGTACAGTTACCCTTTCCAAGGTCTTTACCATTACTCACAGAATCTCCTCCCTCCAACTTTAGAGCATTGCAGGGGCACTTCAGGGGCAAGGGGGAGGTTTTTCCACCTGCTCTAAGAAGAGGCAAAGGTCAAGTCTACCCTGTTATGTGAGACTTTCAAATGTGTTCATTCAGGGCTGCAACTTTGTTTACTTTCCATTTACCAGGACTTAAGGCGGGGCTGTTGCTATGACTGTGAGTGTACAATACCATTTGTCAACCTCCCTCTCAGATTCCTGGATGCCACATTACCTGGTGAGGTTCTCTTTCTACAGAGCCACCTGTCTGAGAAGTTCATCCAGCTGTGTACACTTGCACCCATGACACCCACCTTTGCCTTCGGGACCTACGGGGACTACCAGAGAATGGAGTTCCCTGGAACTGAGGGTCTGGGCAGCGTTTTCTAACCCCAGGAAGTCTTTTTGTTTGTAGGCATCTGACTGGGGAGGTTGTGGCCCCTCCATCTGGGTTTCAGCCTCAGAAAAGCAGGCCTGGCACATGGACACAATTCCTTTTGCAGTAGAAGGACCTTCCTCTGTTGCTCCCATTTATAGCCTTATTTGTTCAAAATCATCCAAATTCTTTATTATATATTGGGATTTGTAAACACTTAAAAAAACATTTGAAGAGCTGCAATAATATATCCAACTGACTATTGCTTTTCTTGATCTCAGAAGAGCCTAAGCCATTCCTCCTTTAGCAGGGTAGACGAGCAATTTTTTTGTTGTTGTCTTGTTTTGTTTTAAGAATTTCTGCCCTATTTCTTCTTTCCTCTTTTAACTATGAATGGGTTCTCCTGAACCTTCACTTCAGGTGAGTCTCAACTCTCAGACTTGCAGTCTTTAATTTTTATTTCCTTTGCGTATGCAGTCCATTCAGCATCACTGTCATGCTCAGCTACATTTGCAAGCATTAGCCACTTTCATGCTTGGGACTGAGCAGAATCTCTGTGCTGTGTCATACACTATTTCATGTGTACAAAGATGAAAGAGAAAAAAAAAAAAAAAAAAAAAGGAAAGGTATAAAAGAAAGAAAAATGGAAAAATGGACTTGTGTGTGATTATATACATACAGTCATAAAGGTATATGAAGACGTAAGTGTGCAACTACTCTACCACAATTGGCTTGAGTTCTGGATTAATATATATATATATATAACTGAAGTATTTATGTTTTCAGATAGTGAGCAAAAGAGAATTTAGATGGAATTAATTTTCAATGGTGTGCATGATGGAATATTTATCTCTAATAAATAAAACTGGAATTTTGCCAAAGGCTATTGGAAATTATCCAAGTAAGGTTACATGCATCAAAACAAAGGAAATATTAAATCACTTATGAAGCTGTAAGGAGCTAGAAAATGATATACCAAGAAGATAGATAGATAGATTAGATAGATAGATAGATAGATAGATAGATAGATAGATAAGACAAGGGTCTGATGGTCTTTCAGTTTCATATTTTGTCCTTTTCTGTCCTGTATCTCATTTAAGCCTTTTAAAATAACAATGTAGAAAGATCATCAATGACCAAGAGGCTTTTACACTCAAACATAAGCTATCCATGTATCTCTGCCTTTCGGCTGACATTGTCAGATGGGATAAAATAGACATATGTTAATGACCCAGTAGCTCTAAAATGTAACCTCTGTTTGTGTAACACCTTTTTCCTTTTACTTAGTTACTTTTGTCTTATCCATTTTTCTTACTTAAGCCCTCTAGTCAGTATAGGATAACCTTAGGAGTGTCTGCAAGATGGCTAAAGTCTACTGTCATGGTTTTGGCTTGGACAGAGTTAATTTTCTTCATAGAGGCTAACACAATGCTGTGTTTTGCATTTTTGATGAAAATAGTGTTGATAACACACTGATGTTTTTAGTTGTTGCACAACAATGCTTACACAGAGCCAAAGATTTTTCCACTTCTCATGCTGCCCTGCCAGAGAGAAGGCTGGGGATGCACAAAAGGATAGGAGGGGACAGAGCCAGGACAGCTGGCCCAGGCTGGCTAAAGGGACATTCCACTGATGTCATGCTCAGCAATAAAAGAAGGGGTAAAGAAGGAGAAAAGGGGGTACATCAGGAGTAATGGCATTTGTCTTCTCAATAAACTATTACATGTGAAGAGCACTACTTTTCTGGAAGTATTTGAACACCTGCCTGCCAATGGTAAGTAGTGAAAGATTTTCTTGTTTTGTTTGGTTGCATATGTGGCTTTTGCTTTACCTAGTAAACTATCCTTATCTCAAAGCATGAGTTCTCACACTTTTATCTTTCTGATTTTCTACCTCATCACACCTGAAGAGAGTGAGAGAGCAGCTGTGTGGTGCTCAGCTGCCTGCTGGGATTAAACTACAACAGCTGCTTTCACCAGTTCTTCTTACCTGCATCACGCTCAGTTATACTATCACAGTTAATGCTCTCCTGCCCTTTTCATTTTTCCAGAGTGTCAGACCAAAATCCATAAAATAATCAGTTCACCCCCTCTCTTGTGTTTCCATTTATTTCTACACATGGTCATCTGACTCAGGAAGCATAATATGTTCTGGGAAAACTGAGTTCCATCTTTACATGTTATCCCCTATTTTCAGGTGGTGTAAAGACAGAATCACAAGATTAGAAGCTTAATAAATTGAAACAGATGTTCTGTTTTGTAAAAAAAAAAAAAAAAAAACCAATAATGCAAGACAATCATAACACAAACTGAAAGGGTTAAAAACTAAAGCAAAGTTAATGCATGAAGGTACTTTTGACTATGAAAAGTATTCACTCAGAAAAATTTACCTGGTGAATTACCAGGAGAAAGCTTTTCTTTTAAAGATTTAGCTTAATGAGAGGAGTAGAGATGTCATTATTGGCTGGAAATATAAGGTAAGAAATGTAGGATAATGTAATAAAAAGATAATAATCATTGATCCTCTCCCTCTGTAAGATCACAGATAACAGTCTAATTGTCTAGTTATTAGCAGTGTCCTGGGGGCCTCACTCCCATGACAGAGTATATTAGATTGTGCAAGGGAAGGGAGGTAGAAATGACTGGCAAGTGATAGGGAGGCAAGCCTCGAAGTACAGAATCTCTTGCCAGATCGGTTTTCAGGAAGATCCTTAGCTCCACTTTTCATACACTTGCAAAGTTCTCCCTTTTCTCCCCTTGTTAAGGCAAAATAACGAAAGAAATATATCAGATTATCCCTCTTCCTTTGAAAACCCTCCATTGTTTACTTACTTATTTATGTATTTATGTATTTATTTATTTATTTATTTTTGCATACGCCCTTATACTCCGGAGCTTAGAACATTTTCCTCTCTTTTTCTTTCCCACAGGAATGTAAGTAAAAAAAATAGATACAAATAATAAGATTTGGTAAAAGAAAAGATATTCATCGTATCTTACATTTGCCCTGTAATTTGTTGTGTGCTCTGTATAAACAAAACAAAACAAACAAAATAACATAAGCTTTGTAAGTAAAAATCCCAGCAAATAATGGGAAAAAAAGTACCCACTTATTGGTCTGCATTTACAGAATAACTGAAAGGCAATCTGGCATTGATTCCAAATAAACATCGGGGAAGATTTTGTCTACTGCTCTGTGAGTCAGTAGAGAGTTTTGCTTGTGCATACTTATTCCATGGCTGTTGGCTATCCAACACCTTTGCTTCCTCAGTTCTGAGGTATGTGGCAGAGGTCACAAGCCAAGTGAAATTGAATTGACTTCTGGATTACAGAAAGCAGGGTACAGGTGCAGTATTTAGCATAATTATGCTCACTGTGACAACAATGATAATAAAGAATGATAATAATAATAATGACAAAAGTTTGATTTTTATATTAAATGGAGCACAAATTAAGTGTCTATAGCAATGTTATAAAGAAACAGTATGAAAAATACATGAAAAAAAATTGCTACAGACAGGAAACTAGAAAATTAAAAAAAAAGCTGCACACACAACCCAAGAAAACAAGAAGTTCGTTTGCTACTACCCATCGGCAGGCAGGTGTTCAGACACTTCCAGGAAGGTAGAGCTCAGCGTGTGTAACAATTTCTTGGGGAGACAAAAGCCACCGCTCATAACAGACATAGCTGTTATCAGAATGGTCCCAGGCACAGCAAAGCAAGATGACAAGGAGCAGAACTAACAACAGAAGCAAATACAGCCTCTAACAGGCACTGGACTCTAACACACAGGAAGGCAAGCAAGCCCTATGGCAAGCACAGAAGCCTGCCAATTAGCAACTAAACATCTATAAATTTGGTCTAGCACACTCCACACCCCAATCAAATCTGTCATCATCTGAAACCCTCTGGGCCCTGTGTTGGGTACCAAAAGGGACTGTTGTAGTTTAACATAAGCAGGCATCTAAGTGCTACACAGCCACTTGCTCATTCTCCCCAGGTGGGATGGTGGAGACAATCAGAAAGGTACACAATGGGAAAAGGCACACAATTGGGAAAACAAATGCTATCACTCCTGATGCAACTCCTTCCTCCTTTACCCCTTCTTTTATTGCTGAGCATGACATCAATGGAATATCCCTTTGGCCAGCCTGGGCCAGCTGTCCTGGCTGTGTCCTCTCCCAGGTTCTTGTGCACACCTGTGCTCCCTGCCCTCCCCTCCCCTCCCCTCCCCTGCCCTTCTCTTCCCTGCCCTCCCGGCCCTGCCCTTTCCTGCCCTGCCCTGCCCTGCCCTGCCCTGCCCTCCCCTCCCCTCCCCTCCCCTCCCCCGCACTCCCTTTCCCTGCCCTCCCCTGCCCTCCCCTGCCCTGCCCTTTCCTGCCCTGCCCTGCCCTCCCTTCCCCTCCCTTCCCCTCCCTTCCCCTCCCTTCCCCTCCCCTCCCCTCCCCTCCCCTCCCCTCCCCTCCCCTCCCCTGCACTCCCTTCCCCTTCCCCTTCCCCTTCCCCTTCCCCTTCCCCTTCCCCTTCCCCTTCCCCTTCCCCTTCCCCTTCCCCTTCCCCTTCCCCTTCCCCTTCCCCTTCCCCTTCCCCTTCCCCTTCCCCTTCCCCTCCCCCTCCCCCTTCCCCTACCCCTCCCCCTCCCCCTTCCCCTTCCCTACCATAGGCAGGGATGCCACCCATTAGATCAGATTTGCCAGGATCCCATCCAGCCTGGCCTGGAATACCTCCAGGGATGGGGCATCCACAACCTTTCTGGGCAACCTCTTCCAGTGCCTCACCACCCTCCGAGTAAAGAATTTCTTCCGACATCTAATCTAAATCTCCCTTCTTTCAGTTTAAAACCATTCTATTTTGTCCTATCATTATCTACCCAAGTAAAGAGTGCCTCTCCATTCTTTTTATAAGAACCTTTTAAGTATTGAAAAGCCACAATGAGGTCTCCACAGAGCCTTCTCTCATCCAGGCTGAACATCCCCATCTCCCTCAGCCTTTCTTCATAGGAGAGGTGCTCCATCCCTCTGGTCATATTTGTGGTTCTCCTCTGGTCCCGTTCTAACTGGTTCACGTCTTTCTTGTGCTGGGGGCCCCAGACCTGGATGCAATATTCCAAGTGGGGCCTCACAAGGGCAGAGTAGAGGGGAACAATCACCTCCCTCAACCTGCTGGCCACTCTGTTGATGCAGCCCAGGATACAGTTGGCCTTCTGGGCTGCAAGCATGCGCTGCTGGTCATGTCGAGCTTCTCATCCACCAGAACCCCCAAATCCCTCTCTGGACGGCTACTCTTAATGAGTTATTCTCCCAGTCTGTACTCATGCCTAGGATTGCTCCAATGCAGGTGCAGCACCTTGCACTTGGACTTATTGAACCTCATTCTGTTCATGTGGGTCCACTTCTCAAGACTGTCCAGGTCCCTCTGTATGGCATCTCTTTCATCTGGTGTATCAACTGCACCACTCAGCTTGGTATCATCTGCAAACTTGCTGAGGGTGCACTCAATCCCATCATCTATGTCATTGATGAAGATACTGAAAATCACTGGTCCCAAGACAGACCCCTGAGGGACACCGTTTGTCACTGGCGTCCACCTGGACATGGAGCCATTGACCACTATTCTCTGGGTACGTCCATCAAGCCAATTCTTTATCCACCGAATTGTCCACCCTTCAAGTCCATCTCTCTCCAATTTGAAGACCAGGATGTCAGGTGGGACCATGTCAAAAACCTTACAGAAGACAAGGTAGAGGACATTGAACAGTCTTCACTTGTCAACTGATGCAATCACTCCATCATAGAAGGCCACCAGATTGGTCAGGAATGTTTTGCTCTTGGTGAAGCCATGTTGGCTGTCTCAGATCTGCTCCTGGTCTTACGTGTGCCTTAGCATTGTCTCCAGGAGGATCTGTTCCATGATCTTACCAGGCACAGAGGTGACGCTCACCGGTATGCAGTTCTCCGGGTCTTCCTTTCTACCCTTTTTAAAAATGGGAGTGATATTTCCATTTTTTTCCAGTCACCAGGGACTTTGCCTGACTGCTGGGACTTTTCAAATGTGACGGAGAGGGTCTTGGCAGCTACATCAGCCAGTTCCTTAGATTCACTCTCCTTAGTCTTTCTTTTCTGCCCAATGTACCTGTAGAATCCCTTCTTATTTTTTGCATCCCTCACCAACTTTAGCTCTGTCAGTGTCTTGGCTTACCTGATCCCATCCCTGCATGTTGGGACAGCATTTCTGTACTCTCCCAGGGAACACAGCCCTGTTTCCACTGCCTGTGAAGTTCATTCTTTTTTCTAAGTTTGACCAGGAGGTCATTGCCCAGCCATACCAGTTTCCTGCCTTCCCTTCTTGATTTATTGCACATGGGGATGGAGAGCTCTTGCTCTGTAAGAAAAATATCCTTAAAGAATGGCCAGATCTGATCAGATCCTCTGTCCCTAAGGACAGTGTCCCATGGGATCTCATCCACTAATTCTTTCAACAACTGGAAGTTTGCTCTTCCAAAGTTGAGGGTCCTTACTTTGCTCTTTGCCAGGCCCACATCTCTTGAGATCACAAACACAACCAGGGTGTGGTCACTGCAACCCAGGCTTCCTCCAATCTTAACCTCTTTAATAAGGTCGTCCACATAATGAGCACCAGGTCCAGAAACGCTTCTCCTCTGGTTGGTTTGTCTAATATTTGGACGAGGAAGTTGTCCTCAATGGACTCCAGGAGTTTCATGGATTGTTTACTGCCTGCCATGTAGCTTTCCCAGCAGACATTCAGGTGGTTGAAAACCCCCAGCAGGATGAGAGCCCGTGAGCGCTATGCTTCTTGTATTTGGAGTAAGAAGACTTCATCAAAAAGTTCCCTTTGACTGGGCAGCCTGTAGTAAACACAAAACACAAGGTGGCCTTTACGGGTCTGGTGCTTAATTTTTACCTACAGTCTCTCAGCCTGCTCGTGGCTGTTTCTCAATGGTAACTCTTCACAATCTATCCGCTTCTTAACATGGATGGAAACACCCCCACCCTTCCATCCCTGCCTATCTCTCCTGTGTAAAGCTTGTAGCCCTCCATTCCAGTGTTCCAGATGTGTAATTCATCCCACCATGTCTCATGATAGCATGATAGAAATTAGAACATAGTTTTCTAATTGCACCATAGCTTCCAAATCCTCCTGCTTATTCCCCATGCTGCATGCATTGGTGTAGAGGCACTTCAGCTGGGCTATTGGTCACATTACCTTTTCAGACAGTCATTCCCAGTTCCTATGGGACAATTCACGGGTGTCTCCCCATTGTTTTCTACAGTATTGACACCCACTGGTTCTTTTGCATCTCTTACAGGTACATCCCCTTTCCCCACCAAGTCTAGTTTAAAGCCCTACTAATGAGTCCAGTCAGCCTTCTGCCTAGGATGTTCTTACCCTACTTAGTCAGGTGTGCCCCATCTGGTGTCAGCATTCCTGGTCTCTCACAAAAATGCGCAAGATCATCGAACCCAAAACCCTGAGCATGCCACCAGCTGTGCAGCCAACCATTCACCTGATTTGTACTTTGCCTCCTCCTTGGGTCCCAGTCTCCAACTGGGAGGATTCAGGAGAACACTACTTGCACTCCCAATCCCTTCAACATCTTTCCAAGGGACATAAAGTCCCTTTTGGTGTTTCGTAGTTTCCTTGTTGTGACCTCTTTTGTCCCTACATGAAAGAGTAAGAATGGGTGGTAGTCATGTGGTTTAACCAAGCTTGGTAGCCTCTTGGTGATGTTGGGAATGCAGGCCCCAGGCAGTCAGCAAACCACTCAAGAGAGATTGTCTGGGCAGCAGATGGGTGTTTCAGTGCCTCTCAGAGAGGAATCTCCAATTACCAACACACTTCATGCTTTTTTTGCGGCACTAGTTCCTATACGCATGGTTTGCTGGTCCACCTTTATACTGTTGCCTTTTCCCGGTGCTTGACCATTACCATTGTTGTTATTATTATCCTCTCATTTTTAGAGATCCACAGCATCATATCTATTTTGTAGGGGCTCTTAGGGGGCAAGGGGGAGATTCCTCCTTCTGCTCCAAGCAGAGACAATGGTCCAGCTTCCCTTTTCTTGCGAGTCCATCAGTTGTACCAATTCAGGATCAGAGGCTCCCTTACCAGTCCCTTGTGAGGACTTGAGGCAGGGCTGTTTCTCACCCTGGGCCAGCTCTTGATACCACGCATCAATCTCTCACTTGGATTTCCAAATGCTTCACAGCCTGTTGAGCTCCTCTCACAAGAGAACAACTTGTTCAAAAAGCTCATCCAGCTGGGCACACCTGCACCCACGACTCCCAGTTCTGCCTTTGGGCCCTAGGGGGAATTCCAGATTCTGGAGTTCCCCACAACTGGGAGTCTGGGAAGCTCTTTCTGTCCTCAGGGGCTCTGTCTGCATATGGTCATCTTCCATGGGGGGTTGTGGCCCCTCCGTCTGGATTTTGGTCTCCGCCCGGCAGGTGCGGTTGGTGGACACCATTTTTGCTTCAGTATCAACCTGCTTCTGGGCACTACAACAAAGAGTGGACGCTTCCCGCCCTTCTACATGCCCTGCCCATGTGAACTGCTGTGCCACGGCGTGGCTGATGCACCACACCCTGTTTCCCTACCCTGGTTGCTCGCGCTCCCTGGGGGCTGCCTTTGTATGTGAGGGGGGAGAATGGCCACTGCCTCCAGCTCTGCCCAAACCTTGTCAGCCACTCTCACGAGGGCTGCTGGTTGCCCCGAGTCGCCTCGATGCAGGAAGACCCTCACACGTCACGATCCCTTGCTCTGCTGCAGAACACATTTTCCCCGGAGCCAATCACCTCAGTAATTAGAGATAATATATCTTCCATGTCTAGGGGAGGTTCAAACTAGATGTTAGGCTCTATCACAAGAGTGGTCAAATAATGCAATAGGCTTCCTAGTGAGGTTGTTATTGCCCCATGTCTGTCAGTGGCAGAGGCATTTGAATAATGCCCTTAGATATATTCTTTAACTTTTGGTTAGCCCTGAAGCGGTGAGGCAGTTAGACTGGATGATCTTTTAAGGTCTCTTCCAACTTGTGTATGAATCCCTTCAGATATTTTTCTGAAGTTTTTCAGTAAAATAAATGACTCGTGATTTCATAAGAACTATCAGCTCTACGCTGTTCCCTTCAGGACCTACTGATGGTCACCAGAGAGAAAAAATCAATACCTGTCCTGAGTAAAATACTGTGGAGTCCGTGAAGAATTTACAGATATTCTTGAACTATGGGCACAAGTTCTGGACTGTTCATTCTCAATTAGACTAGATGCAGCAATCTCAGAAAAATACATATCCTTTCACATGACAGTTTTAAATCTTCCTGTGACTGTCATCTCCTCCCCACTTTATCCCTCATATCCAAGACTTCATTAATTCATGGTAGTTCTAATTTTTCTCCACCTTGCCTTTTTCTTTTTTTTTTCTTTTCTTTTTTTTTTTTTTTTTGAAATTTTTATTTGCTACTGCAAAGAACTTTGGAGAAATAAAATAGAAAAAAAATAGAAAAAAAAATGTGGTTAGCATCTGAAGTACTGAGATCATCCTCTTCTGTCCCCTAACTTTTCCTTCCTTGATTGTCTAAAACATCACAATTACAACACTTCTTCTGCTTCTTTAGTTCTGTAAAGTGAACTTTAAGTCAATCCTGTTTGTTGTTATGTTTTTGTCACATTACTTTCTCTGCAAAATGTAAGATATTTTCTAGTTTTTTTCTTATTCCTATAATGTTCCTACTTATATGTTTGCTCTTGAATAAACCTACTTCTTTATCCACCATATTCTACTCACTTTCTATGTTTTGCTTTTGCTAGCATCACATGTTGTTGCAACAAAGGAAGCAACAGAATTTGGAAAGAATACTTCAAATCAATAAGAGAAAAGAGGAATTCAGAAATGACCCTTAGGTTGCAAACTTAATGACTCGGGTTCACTTTCCCTTCTCTCAACAGATATATCCTTTAAAATGACACAGTTTAGCACAAAATATGATTTTCTTTTTCCTGTGTGTGTGTTTGTTTAACACAATAACAAGAGATATCAGATAAAAAGAGATTATGAATAATAAATGATGATGACAATAATGTGACAAAAAATCTTCTCTAGGTTATTCCTGTCTACAAACTTTTGTTTACATCAGTTCGTATCTTACTTGTCTTGCATTGAAAATTTAGCTGAACAGTAGCTAGTTATGACTATGGTCTTAATGTTAGAGTCAGATCTACTTCTACTTTCTTCTCAAAATTTACAATCTATGTCCTGATACTCCTTGAATCTCTTTTAAAAACATAATTTCCCTTTAAATTTTGCTGATGCTTCCTCAGATTGGTTTACTAGAGATGGATCTGTACATACAGAAAACACATGTAATTATATGTTTTCCATTTGACGATGGATGGTATGCACAAGGTAAAGAAATTGGAAAAGGAGGCAGTAGGCAATGCAAGGCAAAAAATCAAACTAAATATAACTTCAAGGCTCTAAGCTGACTTGTTTCATCAAACACAAAAGTGAAAGTAGATATTTATATTTTGTCCTAGTCATGCAGATTAGAATAAAAAGATTGGAAATTAAATGCATCACATTACATTAAAACATAAAAGTTAACTTCATTCTGATATATTAAAAAACAATTACAGTTTTCCCAAGACTGATTATTAAAACTCCTTGAGATGTATAAACAGTTCAAGGGAAACACTAGTTTGTGTGAAATCATGCAAGTCATTTATTTTACTGAAAGATTTCAGAAAAATACCTGGAGGGATCCATACATAGATGCTGACCGGTGGATAAAAGTAAAAATTGAGAAAACAAGGACAATCTTTCAGATGCTCATTAGCTCAAAGTTCCTTTTTGTTCAAGATGCAGCTAAGGTGACCTTTTCACAGGAACCAGAGAAGAAACAGCTCGTATGAACACTATATATTCTGTAGTCACTTTCAAACATAGTTTACGAACACTTCACAAATAGTTATTATAAAGCCTTCTCATTTAATTGGTTGTAATATTAAAAATGAGTAGAACCCCACTGACTGCAGGAAGAAAATTATTCAAATTGACTTTGCTATTATTTATAAGCTAACACAGTGCAAAAGCATTATGTTGTTAAATTGTATTCTAATATAAATTAAACAAGGAGGACCTAAATTATGAAATTACTTTATAATTACAATTTAAAACAGGGAACTCACATAATTAGAAAGCCACAGGGTTTTTGTTGTTGTTGCTGGTTTTTGTTTTGTTTTGTTTTGCCTTTCTTTGTTGTTTGTTTGTTTGTTTGTTTCCCATTTATGTACCTCAGTGGTGCCAAGACTGATTAAACAATGAACACTGTAGTTGGAAAAAATATTTATTTATTTATTTGTTTGTTTGTTTATTTATTTTTATTTATTTATAAGCTCATGATTGAATTTTGCCTGGGGCTACATGTTCCTACAAGTCCAAACACAGATCTTATGGAAAGATGTATAAACATATGTAAAGGTTTAGTCTACAAGTTTGATGAGTCAGTATTTCAGGGAAGTGAAATAATTTGCAGTGTTAGAGTAAGCTAACCCAATGAAAGGAACAAAGATGACAGAAACATTACACCTAGGTTTCTCAGAACAACTTCAAAAAGCTCAAACTCTAGGGAAGCTCTTGCTTACTCATGGGCTGATCTAGAGCTACAGAATAGTCCAGACCAAAGAACCAAGAAGATCAGATGTTTAAGTGAATCTAGAGAAAGTGAGACAGTATGTTTTCCTGATGAATACCTTTTGCTTATAACATTAATATAACTTTTTAACTAGAACGCTGGCCATTAAAAATGGAAGTCATAATTAAGAAGCACCAGCATGGTGTACAAAACTGATAGAGTTTGTTCCATGGAAGACAGAACACAAAAATTTGGAAAATTTAAGAAAGGGGTGTGGGGGTGGGGTGGGGGTGTGGGGGAGGAGGGTGTTAACTATCTGATAACAGACATGTAGTAAAGGTCACAGATACATATGAAACAGAATCTATTTGCTTTTCCTTGTGCAACATAAAGTGGAAGATGTTACATTCCATTAGCATAATACATAATACAAAGTTTGATTCTCATTATGATATTATGATTCTCATAATATGATTAGTAGTAACAATATAATGAAAACAATGGCTTTTTTTTTTTTTTTTTCTTTTTTTTTTTTTTTTCCCCCCTACGGGTAGCACCAGAATGTTCCTTTTCCCAGTGATGTCAAAGCATGGATTTACATATAATGGGTTATATGCAAGTATATTTTTATTAAGTGTAAATATTTTAGTTAAATGCAAGTATATTTTTGTGTTTAGTGGTTTCCTGAACTGCATTATTAGAAGGTAGACATTATAAATAATCTAAGAAATAGAGAAATGAGTGTTTTGCATGGAAAGTAAAAGTCTTACGTCACTTAACATAGATCAGACCCTGATGAAAATCTTTATATGCATCGCAGTGAGATGTCTGCAATTATTTGTAATCTTAAAGTAAAGAACAACAGAAAATTATTTGTTTCTCAGTAGGGTGTAACATTTTTTTAATTGACATTTGAACCTCTGTCTGGATTGTTATTGTTATCTGTATCAGTTTATTTTTTAAAAGTACATAAATCTTTGCAATTTACTGTAATGTATCCCTTATGCCTCTAGTTTATGAATTCGCATGCATCAGAAAAATTCATTTATTATGAGTTAGAAAAACCCTCCTTATTTTCTTATTGCTAGAAGAATGCAGACGAGGAAAAAAACAGCACCAGATATAAGTTAGATAGATATTGTGTACTACTCATTAAAATAAAATAAAATAAAATAAATAAAAAAAAAATAGTAAGGTTACCATTACAACCACAACATTTTTTAATCAGACAATGATCAGATTAATGTAATGACTGCATAATAAATTCATGACTACATTATTGTGGTGTTATGTATTTATTTATTTAAATGAAAGATAAATAGGAAAATACTCATGATACCCTCAAAATCTCTTCCTCTCTCTGAAACTACCTCATAATTAGCAAGTTCAATGGATATTTTTTTATTATTTCTTTTATACTCCAGATGCTTTAAGTTGCTACTACACTGTAGAGTAGGAACATGCTTTTCCTATAGTAAGACAATAAATCTTCATATTTTTCTATATATATTTATAATTACGATATATATATTGCTATATATATTGCTATAAATATTTATAATATCCAGTGATTCCGAGCTGAGACAATGTATTTCTTTCCTAAGGAATCTGAACTTACGCTGTATTTAATCATTATATTCTGAAAATCAGAATATCTTTAACCAGAACAAGAAAGAACAGCTACATAGCACTCTATGTTGCAGCTTTCCAAAAAAAAAAAAAAAAAAAAAGTTCTATTGAAACCATAACAATCTTTATGGTATGAAACATCGGTTAATATGTAAAAGCAGGGTCTGCCTCCTTTAGATAGAACGTAGAATTAAATAGCCTTAGGTTTTGTGTTGTTTTCTGGTTTTCTTTTTCTGTCTTTTACAATTCTCACTCACAACTATCTTTAGAGAAAAACAAGCTCATTTGTAGATCTCAGAATTCAGGAGAACTCTGTTCTGTATTATTTTCACATCTATGTAAGTTTAAAAGGTGAAAATTTAAAGTGCTGAACAAAAAGCCATATAATTCAAAACCAAGTGGTCTTTAGAACAAGAAAGGATCTTTTGATAACTGTCACAGAATGGCAGTTCAGAAGTGTGACTCTCACTTTCTAGTCACATGGTGCTATCTTCCCATGCTTTATGTGACAATTTCATTATAGAAAAAGAAAATAATGGCTTTTAAAACTAATTCTATTTGCAAGGAATACAAATAAGTTGGTCCCTTCCAATAGCAATATATAACTGATCCATCCTTTAGAATTCTTCATCTTTGAAATGTTTGGCTGAAAAACTAAGTTACAAAACAGCTGCACACATGCTCAGGCTGTGTTCTTGCAGTAATAAACATATTTTACAGGGTCAGTTTTCCTAAGATCACGATCATGTCTGTTTCAAATTTATGTCAATATACAAGTGGAGAAGTGTTCTGTTTTACTGTCTCTTCGACTTTTGCTCACTGTTTCTAGTATTTGTAGGCCATCTGCAACTTGAAACTGAAGTCTCCTGTGAACCATTCCATCGAGACTGTGAACTGGAATAGCAAACAGGCACTTATATGCTTCTTTGAAAGGACATTGTAGAATAAAAGCCTATGGAAATATTGGAGCAATAGGCACAAAAACACATACTAGAATTGTGCAGATCCATGTGGAGGAAATAAATATCTTTTTATGGCTAAGAATATGTAATTCTTTTAGACATTCAGGCACTCACTCTTCAGAGGAATTCAAAGTGATTTACCGTTCTCCATAATTACCCAGATTTTTTTCCACTATAAATTTTCATTTGGAAAGGTAAATATATTTGCACATGTAGATTTTTATGTGCAGAAAGTTAAAGTACTAACGTTAAAAAACATGTAATAAAAAGCATTCAGTAGCAATGAAAATGTTTCTTGTTTTCAAGATATGTTTGAATATTCATAGTTAAGATCTAATAACATTTCTTTAAATAAATAATTAAAATAATTTGTTGCTAAAGGGGTTGTTAGTGAGGACTGAAAGAAACAAGACTGTTACCCACAAGCATTGAGTGGTAATACACACAACACTGCCCCTTTGGATAGCTTCTATTTCCTTCCTGCTCTTGTTGCCATGTAATGTAACAGTCTTCCTTTCTGGAGAGCTATAGCAACAGCCAAAACAGTGACTGTAGCAGCTCCTGGGCTTTAAGTCAATCCATCCTTGGCTAGGTTACTCTGTCCCACTCCTACCTGAGCTTCCTTCCTGCTATTTCTTTGGAGAGTACTGACTGAGTAGTCATTACACATTATCTCTCTTCTGGACTAGTTCAACTTTTACTTTTATCAATATTTTGCAAGTAATATGATATCATTTAGATCTTTTTCCATCTTAAATAGAATAGGCCCTTCAGACATTGTATAAGTGCTTAGACTGAGCTCTTGATGAATACCTCAAGAGGGTGACTTAGTATTTTTATAATTATTTTATTTTGTGTGTGTGTGCGCGCATGTGTGGAATTCCATGTATAAATACAATAAAATTAAAAGCAGAAGAGAAAAATAAAATTAAAATTTAAAAAAAAAAAAAAAAAGTAAAATAAGTAGAATAACAAGACAGGTTTTCATTCATTTCAAAATTGTATAACTTCATTATACCATACACCAAAAAACAAATACATCAACTGCAAACCTAGTTCCTCTAAATAAATAATATAATCTGAGGTAAATGAAAAGATACAAAGACCTTTTAGTAAGCTTTTTGTTTGAAACTGTTCAGTTATGGCTTTTTGTTCAGTTCTTATTTGCCACCACGGAATCCTCCTAATCTATAAAACTTCAACATTGTCCTATGATTACATACCTGCTTGCACAGTTATGAGAATATGTTCCACCAAAGTAACACTCCTGAATCCTAACAAATGTGCTGTATGGAAGTACCTGAGTCTTTCCTATCTGCCTTACCAACACTTGTCACCATAGCACTCCAGTATCACAAAGTGGCTGAAGCTGGCTAGAACCTCTGGAGATCTTCCAGTCCCAATCCTGCATGGAGCTGTGTTCCTCAGAGCCATCTTCTGGCAGGTTTAAATATCTCCAAGCATGAAAATTCCATAGCTTCTCTGAGAAAATAAATAAATAAAAATAAAATTCCTCCATTTAAAAATATTTTTTTTTTCTATTTCAATTTGTGAGTATTGCCTTTATTTTCTAACACTGGGCACCATCAAGTGTCAGGTTTTGTCTCCTTTATTCCCTTCCATCAAGTATTTATACATGCAGAGAAGATCCCGTGAACCTTCTTTTCTTCTTGCTAACCATTCTCAGTGCTCCTAGTCTCTCCTAATAGATGATCCAACCCCCTAAAAATTTTTGTCCTTCACTGGACTCCCTGCAATATCTCCATGTTTCTCCTGTACTGAGAAGCCCAGAATTGGACACAGCACTCCAGGTGTGACCCCACTAGTGCTAAGGAGAGAGGAAGGATCACTTCCATGAACTTGCTTCCAATGTTTCTCCTAATCTGTTCTTTGCAACAAAGGGCACACTGCTGTTTATGTTTCACTTGGTGTCCACAAGGACCCTCAGAACCTTTTCTGTAAAGTTGGCTTTCCAGCTGGGCAGCACCCAGCCTGTGCTGATGTATGAACTTACTCTTCCATAGGTGCAGGACTTTACACTTACTTTCATTGAACTGCCTGACGTTCCTGTCAGCCCACCCATCTGGTGTTATCAGTCTCTTCTCCCACTTTTGCATCATCTGCAGACTTGCTGAGGATACACTCCACCTTACCATCCCAAACTTTAATGAAGCTGTTAAACAGTATTAGACTCAGTGTTGATCTCTGGGATACACTATTAGTGACTGGCATCCAGATGGACAGATCATAAATACCATGGACCACACCACCTTCAACATGGCTCTCCAGCTATTTCTTTTCCAGCTGACTTTCCACTTACCTAGACCATATTTTCTCAGTTTGTCTACAAGGGTATTATGGGAAACAGTGTTACAGGCCTTGCTAAAGTTGACCTAAGCAACATCCACTGCTCTCCCTTCATTCTTCATGCCAGTGACATTATCATAGAAGGCTATCGCATAGGTGGGGCAAGATTTCACCTTCATAAATCCATGCTGACTACTCCCACTCACCTTCCTATTCTCAATATGTTTGGAAAGAGTTTCCAGGTTTGTTAGGTCCATGACCTTTCCAAACACTCAGAGCTTTCAGTTAACCTGGATCCTCATTCTTGGTCTTCTTGGAAATAGGTGTAACATTTGACTTCTTTCAGCCCTCAGGAACCCTGTTTCATCAACATGACCTTTCAAAGATAATGACATCACTCAGTTCACTCAGCACTAGTGAGTGCATCTCATCAGGTGCAAGGACTTTTGTCATTCAGTTTACATATATGTTCTCTAACCTGATCCTCCATTACCAAGTTTTAATCTGGTTCCCTCCCTGAGGTCCCCAAATCCACTATCTCATGGTTACCCTTAGCCTGTATATCCCCAACCCGTGTATAAGGTCCTGAAGAACACCTCCTCTCACTGCCTTTTCAGTCACCTGTGTCACAAAACTGACAACAAAGCACTCCAGAAACCTTCTGAATTGCTCATGCCCTGCTTTGTTGTCCCTTCAACAGATACCAGGGTTGCTTAATGTTCTCAGTGAGAAAAACAGCCTGTGAAAGTGAGGCTTATTCTGGCTCCTGAAGGTCTCATCTGCTTATTCTTCTCTATCAAGGTGATCTGTAGTAGACCCCCACCAGGATATCATATCACCTACTTTGGACTGCCCACTGATTCTGACCCACAAGCTCTCAGCTCTCTCATTGTCTATTCCCTGAAGTGCCATGTATCCTTGCAGCTGTCACAAGTTGAAGAAATCACCGTTTCATAGAATCATAGAATCACAGAATCATAGAATATCCCGAGTTGGAAGGGACCCGTAAGGATCATCAAGTCCAACTCCTGGTACGCACCAGTCTGCCCAAAAGTTTAGACCATGTGACTAAATGCACAATCCACTCTTCTTAAACTCAGACAGGCTTGGTGCAGTGACTACTTCACTGGGGAGCCTGTTCCAGTGTGCAACCACCCTCTCGGTGAAGAATCTCTTCCTGATGTCCAGCCTAAACTTCCCCTGCCTCAGCTTCACACCATTCCCACGGGTCCTGTCACTGGTGATAACAGAGAATAGGTCATCTGCCTCTCCACTCCATGTCGTGAGGAAGTTGTAGACTGCGATGAGGTCCCCCCTCAGCCTCTTCTTCTCCAGGCTGAACAGGCCAAGTGACCTCAGCTGCTCCTCATACGTCTTACCCTCTAGGCCCTTCACCATCTTCGTCGCCCTCCTCTGGACACTCTCCAACAGTTTAATGTCCTTATTGTACTGTGGTGCCCAGAACTGCACACAGTACTCGAGGTGAGGCCGCACCAGCGCAGAGTAGAGCGGGACAATCACTTCCCTCAACTGACTAGCAAGGCCGTGCTTGATGCATCCCAGGATACGGTTGGCCTTCCTGGCTGCCAGGGCACAGTGCTGGCTCATATTCAACTTGCTGTCAACCACAACCCCCAGATCCCTCTCTGCAGGGCTGATCTCCAGCATCTCATCGCCCAGTCTGTATGTATAGCCAGGGTTGCTCCGTCCCAGGTGCAGGACCCGGCACTTGCTTTGTTAAACTTCATGTGGTTGGTGATCACCCAGCTCTCCAATCTGTCCAGATCTCTCTGCAAGGCCTTTCCACCCTCATCCGAGTCCACAACTCCTCCAAGTTCGGTGTCGTCGGCAAATTTGCTCAAAACACTTTCTAGTCCTACATCCAAATCATTTATAAAAACATTGAAGAGGACTGGCCCTAAAATGGAGCCTTGAGGGACCCCACTAGTGACCATCCGCCAGTCGGATGTGGCCCTATTTACCACTACCCTTTGAGCCCTGACCATCGGCCAATTGCTCACCCACCATATGATGTTTTTGTTTAGCTGTATGCTGGACATCTTGTCCAGTAGGATCCTATGGGAAACCATGTCAAAAGCTTTGCTGAAGTCCAAAAAGATCACATCAACTGGTCTCCCTTGATCGACTAGATGGGTGATCTTATCATAAAAGGAAATCAAATTTGTTAGGCAGGACCTACTCCTCATGAACCCATGTTGGCTGGGACCAATGACTGCATTGTCCCCCAGGTGCACTTCAGTAACTTCAAGGATCATCCTCTCTATAATTTCACCAGGCACTGACGTGAGACTGACAGGCCTGTAATTGCTAGAGTCTTCTTTCTTACCCTTCTTGAAAACTGGCACAACATTTGCCAGCTTCTGGTCCAATGGGACCTCTCCAGATTCCCAAGATCGTTGAAAAATAATTGAGAGAGCAGAAAAATAATTGAGCAGAGTAGAAAAATAATTGAGCTCCCTGGGATGAATTCCATCTGGACCCATGGACTTGTATGGATCCAGGTGGAGCAGCAAATCCCACACACGTTCAGGGTCGGTTGGGAGTTTGTCATTCCCACCATCATGGTCCTCCAGCTCAGGGTACCCTGGGTCCTGAAGCCCATCATCAGCATTGAAGACAGAGGCGAAGAAGGCGTTAAACGTCTCTGCTTTGCCTATGTCATTGTCTGTGAGGAGACCCTCCCCATCTAGTAGCGGACCTATGTTTTCTTTGGTTCTCCTTTTTCTGTTCACATATCTAAAAAAACTTTTTTATTGTCTCCCACAGACATGGCCAACTTCAACTCTAGTTGGGCTTTGGCCACACGAATTTTCTCCCTACAAACACGAACAGCATCGCGGTATTCCTTCCTTGTCACCTGACCCTCCTTCCAGCAGCCGTACACTTTCTTTTTTCGCCTAAGCTCCAGTAGAAGTTCCCTGGTCAGCCAGGCCGGCCTTCTGCCCAGCTTGCCTGACTTCCGATATTTTGGAATTGCCTGATCTTGAGCTTTTAGGAGGCAATGCTTAAAGACTGACCAGCACTGATGGACGCCAGTGCCTTCAAAAGCAGTTTCCCAGGGGACCTTGCTGACTAGTTCCCTGAGCAGCCTGAAGTCTGCTTTCCCCACATCCAGGGCTGAAGTTTTGGTGACAGTTTTCCTTCTGTCACCATAAATTCTAAACTCAACCACTTCATGGTCACTATGATCGAGACGGCCGCCAATTGCCATGTCTCCCACAAGACCCTCTCTGTTCTCCAGCAACAGATCTAGGAGGGCACCTTTCCTAGTTGGCTCTCTTAGCACCTGCACCAAGAAGTTATCATCTAGGTGCTTTATGAACCTCCTGGACTTGCTCATGTCAGCCGTGTGGTGATCCCAGTTGACGTCTGGCAAGTTGAAATCCCCTATTAGGACGAGGGGAGTCGATCTTGAGGCATCTCTTAGTTCTGCAAAGAATAATTAATCGGCGTTGTCGTCCTGGCCAGGTGGTCTGTAATAGACTCCCACAACGACATCCCCTTTATTTGTTCGTCCCTTAATCCTTACCCAGAGGCTGCCAACTTTGCCATCGCCAACTTGAAGTTCCACACAGTCCAGCCCATTCTTCACATACATCGCCACCCCACCACCTCACCTACCCGGCCTGTCCCTCTTGAAGAGCCTGTAACCATCTATTGCAACACACCAGCCCCAGGACTCATCCCACCAGGTTTCGCTTATGCCGATGACGTCGTAGCTGTGGGAGTGGGCCAAGACTTCCATCTCATCCATTTTGTTCCTCATACTGCGTGCGTTTGTGTAGAAGCACTTCAAATGTGCCTCCCTACACACAGCACCTTGTGTATCCAACTGAAGGGCCTCACTGGGACAGTCCCTCTGATTCTAGCACACCATCCCTTAGCTCACCACCGGCATGCCTGGTTCTATCCCCTTCCCCCTTTGACTCTAGTTTAAAGCCCTATCTATCAGCCCTGCCGACTCCTGAGCAAAAATCCTCACCCCACTCTGAGAGAGGCGCATCCCATCTGGTGACAGCAGGCCCGGGGTCGCGTAGACCTTCCCGTGATCGAAAAACCCAAAATTCTGCCGGTTGCACCAGTCCCAAAGCCACGTGTTAATGTGACGAGTCTGCTTGTCAGCTTCGATCCCTCCTATCGGAAGGACAGAGGCAAACACAACCTGTGCCCCTAATCCTTTAAGTAGTTGCCCCAAAGCCCTAAAGTCCCTTTTGATCGCTCTCGAACTTCTCGTTGCTACCTCGTCATTTCAGTTCTATCCTTCCTAAAGAGCCTGTATCTGTCCATGTCAACACTCTAATCATGAGGTATTCCATGCTGACTCCACGATCCCAATGATATCTTAGCCTCATAACTTCATGCAGATTTCTAATCTGTGTGTTTTCCATGCTGCACCCATTAGTAGCCTATAGGTGCAGTAAATGGATGCCCAGTTATGCTCATCTCCCAGAAAATGTGTGAGCATACTTAATATTTCTGTCCTGTCCACCTTCTTTATTTGTGTACATGCTCTTGAGATGGTCTGACTTTATTCCTGTTTCATCAGTTATAAGATCACTTTTGTCTACATCACCCTGGTTCCTTTGTTTGCCAACCTTGATCATCATGTCTTCATTGGATTCTCAAGTACCCTGAGACTCAATACATTGCTAAACACTTTCTGTATTGCTACAGTACTGTACTGTGATCACAGTAACTGTTTCTGTTGTTTAGGCTGGCATACTATTTCAATAGCAGCCTCCAATGTCTGTCTGGGCCTTGCTGTGAAATGTACAAAGGTAATGCATTTTTGTCACTTATGACTGCACGTGTGTTTGCAGAATTTTAATAATTTGAGAGTATTATAGCAGTGAACACTTTGAGGATTTTTGTTCTTTTTATGTTATTCTCCTTAAAAAAAAAAAAAAAAAAAAAAAAAAAAAAAAAAAAAAAAAAACATTTTGAGGGATCCTGAATCATATATGTGCCAATATTGAAACTACAGAATCATAGATTCATAGAATCATAGAATGGTTTCTGTTGGAAGAGACCTTAAAGAACATCTAATTCCAACTCCTCTTGCCATGGGCAGGGACACCTTTCACTACACTAAGTTGCTCAAAGCCCTATCCAAACTGACCTTAAACACTAGCTGACATGCAACAATTTAAACTTTGTTTTGTCATGAGGATTGAGGTCAATCTTGATATAAAAGAGCAAACATGCCTCAGAGTACACATTGTCACAAAATGCAATATCAACGTGAAATGAGGATTTGAATTCAGTGTGGTATATAATGTAGGTCCAATGTCTACAGCAGAGAAGGGTGCCTTTGACAGAATTTACAAGAAAAGAGGTTATTTAAAGAAAAAAAAAAATCTTTATAGTGTCTTAACTTAGAAAAAAAAAAAAAAAAACATTATCACTGATTGTTTCACTCCTTTTGTCAGCAAAATTTCTTGAAATAAAGCTGAAATCACTGGAAGTTTTTCTTGCATTAAAATCATATGAGAGGTGATTACATATGCAATAGGAAATTCTCTGAGCTTACTAGCTTCCCTTGTGAATTGTTTCTTTTACATTTGTGTACTGGGTATGATTCATTTTGAGAATGTCATTGATCATTGAGATATGACTTAGAGAAAGCTAATTGATTAGATATTCACTTCTTTAGGTAATCAACTATTATTCAGAACTGTTTGGACTGTCTATTCGATAACCTCCCTAGAATTTTACTTACTAAACAACCAATAACTACAGTGATGCCAGATTAAAAAAAAAAAAAAAAAAAAAAAAGTATTTACATTTAATCTTTAATAGACTGCAACATTTTTAATGAAGATGTAGCCTCCTGTAGATTGAAACAAGCAATTTGACACTCTTAAGTCTTACAGCTGCTTTCTAAGCTCTTAGTAAATATGTGTTACTTAATAGGGAGGTTAAATATGCCACAAATATAGATTTTCAATCAAACTGAAATAAATTTATATGCAACTGTATAACTCATAAGATAAAGTGGCTCAAGCATTAATGAGTTATACTGTTGCTTTATGAATGGGATTAAAAAACAACACAACATAAATGAAAAACAAAAATGACACTCCCACAGAAAATGATAAAAGCAATTGAGAATACACATATTGAATTTTAATCAACCTATGAGCTATGGGTGTTTTTATTACTGATTTTGAATATTAGAATGGAGTAGAACATCTTACAGGACTTGTATGCCAAGACAGAAAATTTTAGTTTGCATAGGTCTTGATTACCTCTGGGCTGACTTAAAAAATACTTAGATATTTTGTCTGATCTGAAATAAAATCTCCAAATTGCTAGTGTTCAAAAACTTGAATGATTTCAATATTTTAACCTTATGCCAAGAAAACAATATTTTTGATGATCCCTAATAAATATGTCTGTGTGTATTTATATATACATGTTTGCATAAGAGAAGTTCTTAGTTTCTTAGAAGACATTGATGGCAACTTCCTTCTCCAAATGACAGAAGAGCCATCGAGGCGAGGTGCTATTCTGGACTTCATTATGACCAACAAGGAGAGGTGAGGAATGTAAAGTTCAAGGACAGCCTTGGCTGCAGTGACCATGAAATTGTGCAGATTAGGATCCTGAGGGCAGCAAGGAGGCAGCACAGCAAGCCTGCTACCCTGGACTTTGGGAGAGCAGACCTATCCTCTTCAGGAATCTGCTTGATAGAGTACCACAGACCAAAGCCCTGGAGAGAAGAGAGGCCCCAGAAAACTGGATAATTATTCACCATAAAGGTCTCTAGTCACATAGCCTAAGCCCCAGAAGGCAAAGGCAGGGACTGGGAGAATGAAAAGCTGCCCACTATAGCAGAATACCAGGTTCAAGACCAGGTAAGGAACCTGAAGGGGCACAAGTCCATGGGACCTGATGAGATGCATCTGTAGGTCCTGAGGGAAATTGCAGATGTATTTGCAAAGCCACTATCCATTATATTTAAGAAGTAATGGCAGTGCAGTGAAGTTCCCAGTGAATGGAAAAAGGGAAACATAACCTCCCATTCAGAAAAAAGGGGAAAAACAAGACCCGTGGAACTGCCAGCCAGTCAGTCTCATCTCTGTGCCCAGCAAGATCATGGAGCAGATTTTCCTGGAAACTATGCTGAGACACATGAAAAATAAGGAGGTGATTGTTGAGAGCCAGCATGGTTTCACTAAGGGCAAATTGTGTCTGACAAATCTGGTGGCCTTCTACAATGGGGTTACAGTATTGGTGAAAAAGGGGAAGAGCAACTAACATCATCAATCTGGACTTTTGCAAAACATTTGACACTGTCCTGCATGACATCCTCGTCTCTAAATTAGAGAGATACAGATTTGACAGATGGACAACTTTATGTGCAAGGAACTGTCTGGACGTTCACACTTAAAGAGTTGCAGTCAATGGCTTAGTATCCAAGTGGAGATCAATGATGAGTGCTGTTCCTCAGAAGTTGGCGTTGGGACCAGCACTGTTTCACATTTTTATTGTTTATATGGACAGTGGGATTGAGTTTATGCTCAGCAAGTTTGCCAGTGACATCAAGCTGTGTGGTGCAGTCAACACTCTGGAGGTAAGAGATGACATCCAGAAGGACCTGAACAGGCTTGAGAGGTGGGCCTGTGAGAATCTTATGGAGTTCAACAAGGCCAAATGCAAGGTCCTGCACCCGTATTGGGGCAATTCCAAGTACAGGTACAGGCTGGGTGGAGAATGGATTGAAAGCAGACCTGCAGAGAAGGACTTAGGGTATGGATTAATGAGAAGCTCAACATGAGATGGCAATGTGCACTTGTAGCCTAGAAAGACAACTGTATCCTGGGCTGCATCAAAGGAAACATGACCAGCATTTTGAGGAAGGTTATTTTCCCTCTCTGCTCTACTCTTGTGAGACTTCATCTGGAGTACTGCATTATTCTCTGGGGCCCCCAGCACAAGAAGGACGTGCATGTATTAGAACAAATCCAGAGGAGGGCCATGAGGGCTGGAGCACCTCTCCTATGAAGACAGCTTGAGAGGTGAGGTTGTTCAGCATGGAGAAATCTCCAGAGAGACCTCATATGCAGGTTTCCAGTACCTAAAGGTGCCTACAGAAAAGCTGAGAAGGGATTCTTTATCAGGGAGTGTGATAGGACAGGGGCTAATGGCATTAAACTAAAAAAAATAAATAAATGTAGATTTAGATTAGGTATTCAGAAGAAAGTCTTTACTCAGAGGCTGGTAAGGCTCTGGAACAGGTTACCTAGAGAAGCTGTGGATGCCCCATTCCTGGTGGTGCTCAAGGCCAGGTTGCATGGGGCTTTAAGCAACCTGGGTGGGTGGGAGGTGTCCCTGCCCATGGTAGGGGGGTTAGAAATGGGTGATCTTTAAGGTCCTATCCAACCTAAACCATTCTATGACTCTGTTTGTATAATTATATGTGTTAGTGTATAAATGAATAGAATATGTATATATGTATTTTACATGGGAAACGTGGTTGCTGGATATACATGTCTTTGACTGAACTGTGTTTTTTAACTGTGTTGTTTTTTTTGTTGTCATTGTTGTTGTTCTTTTTTAAATAAACATTATTTATTTTCATTAACATGACAATAAAATATAACTTTAAAAACAAAAACAAACAAACAAACAAAAAAAATTGGCATCTTAGCTAGAGTCCCTGACAAACTAATCAGTGCTTGCTACATCTTGGTTTTGATTTTGAATATTTTGAGAAAAATCTGAGTGTAAGAAAAAAAAAATAATAATAAAATACTAATGCAAGTGAATGAATTTGTTTAGTCAGGATGACTGAAAAGGCCATGTAAAGAGTTGCAAAATGCTCTTATCCATGTGTTAAATTTCATGGCAGCTGTGTTGGTTGGCGTCATTGTAAGTAGTCAGTTTATTTGAATGAGGATGAGAGGAGAGGTGTAAGATCTTCAGTCATTAGCTACTCCTTACAAACCACAAAACACAGTGCTAAACTGTCAGTGGATGCAATCTCTTGCTAAACAACTTTTAACTCCTTTAGTTAAGGAAGAATAAAATCTGGGAGGCAGCTGGCATGCAATAAATCCAGACTGTGAGGACACAGATAAATTAAAGGAAGGTCATGTCAGAGATTGTGTTGGCTATTTTCACTTCTGTGGGGAGAGGAATTGCTGCATCATGCTGTAATAACACTGGGTAGCAATGTGGCATACAGAGATTTCCTAGAGGGCTGCCAATGAACAGGGAGGACCCCGAGAGCCTGCATGAGGCATTAATGAATGTAGAACAACAGACTGAAGATTTTTACAGGAGCAGTCGAGGGTCAGGTTTTCTTGCTATCAGAAATTCATCCAGTTGAACCACATATCATCTCTTGAAAGTGGGCCACTGACTAAAGTAACACCATCTTAGGTTAGGCATGGGTCTGTGAGTTCTCTGCAACATCTGTGAGACTGCAACATTTGGCACACACCTGGAAGAGAAGTGCTAGTGACATGTATATCCCTATACCTATGTTGTTTAACTTGTCGGGCAGCTAGGCAGCACACAGACATTCTCTTACTCCCCCACACATACAGTGGGATTGCAGAGAGAAATGGAAAAAAATGTAAAAGCTCGTGGGTTGAGATAAAGACAGTTTAATAAGATAGAAAAGGAAGAGTAAAATAATAATAGTAACATAAACAAAATAGTAATAATAAATATAAATAATAAATAATATATTAATAATATTGTATAACTTTATAAAATTAATATTGCATATTTATAATAATATTTTATATAACATGGCATAACATCACATAATATTAATATAGCATAGCATAGCATAGCATAACATAGCATATAGGATATCCCTTTGGCCAGTTTAGGTCAGCTGTTCTAGTTGTGTTCCCTCCCAACTCCTTGAGCACCCCTAGCCCCCTTACTAGCAGGACAGCATGAGAAGCTGAAAAGTCCTTGTCTCTGTGTAAGCACTGCTCTGCAACAACTAAATTATCTGTGTGTTATCATCCTTACGCTCATTCTAAATCCAAAACAAAGAATCATACCAGCTACTAGGAGGTAAATGAACTATCCCAGACAAAACCAGGACAACTCATCTACTGTAAGATTTAATATTATTTATTTTCTTCTTATATAAATGTTTTGATCATTTTACATGTAAACTGATTTAGTTAAAATATCATAAACAATAACTCAAAAAGAATGTGATTAATTTGTCTCAGGGTCAAATAATTTTATATGGAAAAAATAATATTTTGCCTATACCCTGACAAGCTGCACATACAATATTATGTTGAGAAAAAAATACCTACAATGATGCCTATCTCTAAAGAAAAAGAACAGATGTAAGGTGATAATCATAATTTAAACTCAAGAGATAGTGCTGTAAAGATAAAAGAAATTAAACGATAAAACAGATGAAAAGTGAAAAAAAAAAAAAAAAAAACAAGAAAGAAAGCTCTGTACTTGTTGGTGGAGACTGTCTGGGAATTTCAAAGTGAAAAATCAAAAAACAAATACAAGACAGGATTTTCACATTTTTTATCATAATTACTTACAGGTTGGATGACCTGAAATAACTCTAGCTTAAAATGACTACATTAAATAATGACTCTTTCCAACTCTTAAATTGACAGCATTTTTTTATATAATCTTTTCTATTTATTTATTTATTATTAAATAAGATCTTTTATAACCCTTCTTGTTGAAGCAAAGAACTCTCTATTTAGTTCTGAAACTAGTAGAAGTGGTGAACTTTCTTGGAAAGAAAGGTCATGGACAGGGTCTATTTCTCAGCAGAGTTTTCACTACTTCAGAAATAAAGTTCATCTCATTGTCTTCTCTGCAGTGGTAATCTGAGATATAATGCCAATTTTCATGGCAAATTTTGTAGCACAGATGCCTGTCCATTTGAATATAGACTGAAAACAGTAACTTGTTTAAGGAGAACAAATGAAAGAGAAATACTTATGACTTTTTCTTGCTCCTGGTTTATATCTGACATACATTGGTACTTAAGCCTTGAACAGATAAAGATCTTTAAAAATCATAGAATCATAGAATTATTAAGGTTGAAAAAAAACAAACAAGCAAAAAAAAACCTCCAAGATCATCTGGTCCAACCATCACCCTACCAACAATATTACCCACTAAACTGTGTCCCTAAGCACCAAGTCCAATCTTTCCTTAAAAAACCCCATGGATGGTGACTCCACCACCTCCCTGGGCATCCCATTCCAACGTCTAATCACCCTTTCTGAGAAGGAATTTCTCCTAACTTCCCTGAATTTCTCCTAACCTCCTCTGGCACAACTCAAGGCTATTCCCTCTAGTCCTATCGTTAGTTATCTGCGAGAAGAGGCCAACCCCCAGCTCCCCACAGCTTCCTTTTAGGTATCTGTAGAGAGCAATAAGGTCTCCCCTGAGCCTCCTCTTCTCCAGATTATACAACCACAGTTCCCTCAGCTGCTCCTCATAAGACTTGTGTTCCAAGCCCTTCACCAGCTTTGTAGCCCTTCTCTGGACACGCTCGATGTCCTTCTAGTAGTGAGGGGCCCAAAACTAAACACAGTACTCAAGACATGGCCTCATCAGAGCAGAGTACAGGAGGAAAATCACCTCCCTGGTCCCGCTGGCTACACTATTCCTGATACAAGCTAGGATGCCCTTGGCCTTCTTGGCCACCTTGGCACACTGTTGTCTCATGTTCAGGTGAGCATTGACCACCGCCCCCAGATCCTTTTTCTCTGCACAGCTTTCAGGCTACTCTGCCCCAAGCCTGTAGCACTGCATGGGGTTGTTGTGACCAAAGTGCAGGACCCAGCACTTAGCCATGTTGAACCTCTCCCCATTGGCCTCTGCCAAACAATCCAACCTGTTCAGGTCCCTCTGCTGGACCTTCCTACCCTCTGGCAGATCAAGACTTCTGCCAGCTTGGTGTCATCTGCAAAACTTGGTGTCATCTCTAAATACAGACTCATTCCTCATCCAGTCAGCAATAGTATATATTTAGGATAAAATTTTGTTCTGTTTTAATTTTAATCCTAATAAGATATATTTCCCACAGTCTGAATCTTTGGAAAGAACCTTCACACTTTTCCAGTTAATTGGGTTCTTTGAGAAGATACACAAAAGGTAATTCATTAGATATCTGAAAAATCTAGGCACTAAATTTGTCATCCCAATCTCTTTGCTTTCCTTTTAAATTTATGTTTTCTGGTTAGAAAGTTTACATTTAAATTGCTGCATTTTCTATATTAATCTCTGAATGATATTTTAGTGTTGAGAACTCTTTTTACTTCATATTAGAGACTATTTGCCATACTCTATTTAAAATCAAGCTGTTATTAGATTTAGAGGCATTTCATTTCCTAGTATCCTAATGAACAGGTTTTGAGTTTTATCTATATTTATTTTATATATTAAATTAAGCATGATTTTAGATAATATAAGTGCTTCATTAAAATATAGATGATCTCTTAAATATATGAGGTACTATATCCTTGCAGAGGAAGAAGGAAAGTAAAAACTACAGTTTATGATTTATGAGTTTTACTAAATCTTTGTATATGTTCCTTGTTATTACAACGCATATAAATTTATGCTAATGAGTACTAAAAACTTGTGTATGAACTCTGGTCTTCAGTTTAAACACATCAAAAGGGTGTCACTAGCCACATCCACAATAATCCATTGTTAAAAACAAGTTTCTCTGCATGGGTAAGGAATTTTATGTTTTCTTATTTTACCAAAGAGAAGTTAAACCATCATACACCTTTATAGGCTTAAGGAAATGAAAACACATTTAGTTACACCTTTCAGTATGAAAGATTTGGGGGATGTGGTCAGCTGGCAAGCAAAGATTGTGTCACTTTTGTCACTGTTGAAGTAATATTTTGAATATATCTGACCTGCAGTTCATGGTGTACCATGGCAGAGCAGATGTCCATACTGCAGCCTGTAGAAGATCCCACGCTGGAACAAGTGCATATGACCTGAAGGAGGTTGCAGACCATGGAAAACCCAGGCAGGAGCAGGTTCTGGGCTAGAACCACAGCCTGTGGAGAGGAGCCCACAGCAGAACAGGTGACCTAGTGGGAGCCATCACCCATGGGGGACCCATGTTGAAACAGTCTATTCCTTACGGACTGAATCCTGATGTACAGACCAATACTGGAGCAGTTATTGAAGAACTGCAATCTGTAGGAAGCCCCCAGGATCAGTTTGGGAAGGACTGCATCCTGTGGGAGGGACTCCACCCTGGATCTGTAGAAGAGAGCGACCATGAAGGAGTGGCAGATGACAAACTGTTATAGACTGATCATATCACCCCTGTACCTCATTCCCCTGTACTTCTCAGGGAAAGGAGGTAAAAGAAGATGGTGGAGGAGAATTTACTTTTAGTTTGCTTTTAGTTTCTCACTGCTATAGTCTGCTGGAATAAGGAACAAATGAAATTAAGCTCCCTGTTTTGCCCATGACAGTAATAGGTTAGTGATCTCTCTGTCTGTATCTCATCCCTTGAGCCATTTTTCATTGTATTTTCTTCCCCTGTTCCTTTGCTGAGGTGAGTGAGACAGCAGCGTACTGGAGTATAGCTAGCCATCAATGTGAAAAGACCACACCATGGTCCCATTAGTAGGCTGCAGGGGAACTTTGCTCTGGTGCCTGGAGCACCTCCTTCCCCTCCTTGGGTGGCATGGTGTCCATAGAGTTGTTTCTCTGCTATAGTTTTGGCTGTGATAGAGTTAATTTTCTTCATAGAGGCTAACACAATGTTGTGTTTTGCATTTTTGATGAAAACGTTGATCATAACACACTGATGTTTTTAGCTGTTGCACATCAGTGCTTACACAGAGCCAACGACTTTTCCACTTCTCATGCTGTCCTGCCAGAGAGCAGGCTAGGTGTGCACAAGAACCTGGGAGAGGACACAGCCAGGACAGCTGGCCCAGGCTGGCCAAAGGGATATTCCATTGATGTCATGCTCAGCAATAAAAGAAGGGGTAAAGGAGGAAGGGGTCACATCAGGAGTGATAGCATTTGTTTTCCCAATAAATCATTGTGTGCCTTTCTGATAGTCTCCACCATCCTACCTGGTAGAGTGTGCAAGCAGCCATGTGGCACTTAGATGCCTGCTGATGTTAAACTACAACAGTCCTTTTTGGTACCCAACATAGGGCCCAGAGGGTTTCAGGTGTTGACAAATTTGATTGGGGTGTGGAGTGTGCTAGACCAAATTTATAGATGTTTAGTTGTTAATTGGCAGGCTTCTGTGCTTGCCATGGGACTTGCTTGCCTTCCTGTGTGTTAGGGTCCAGTGCTTGTTAGAGGCTTTATTTGCTTCTGTTGTTAGTTCTACTCCTTGTCATCTTGCTTTGCTGTGCCTGGGGATATTTTGATAACAGTTATGGGCATCCACATGGACAGGTCAACAGCCAGGGCATTGATACTCTCCCTGTGCTTCTGTACTTGGCAGGCTGGAACTCCAGACTGAACTTGAGTCAGAGGCACTGTGACCTGTGAATGAATCGACATAGGAGAAGGTACACCCCAAAGCATCTCTGGCAATGGATAAGTCCCGTGTGAAGCAAAGTACACCTTTAAGCATCAGTTGCCAGAAAGAAGTCCAAGCCACAGAAGGTACACCTTTCAGTGTCCGTGTCTGTGGACTAGTCCATGCCAAAATACCCCAAAGTGTTCTGTGTCTGTGAATAAGACCATGATACTGCAGGTGTCTGAAGGGACCTCTGAAGGCATTGTGGCAAATGGGAAAGGCTGCACCTGAGCAGGTACACCTTGAAGTGACTTTAGTTGTGGATAAGTCCATGCCACAGCAGGTATATCTCTGAAGAGGCTGTGGCCCAGTAATAAGTCTGCACCAGACCAAGTGGACCTCAAAGCATTAGTGGCTATGGATTAGTCCGTGGCACAGTAGATAAACCTCTGAATGGACTGTGTTCATGGATACAGCCGTTCCAGAGCAGGTACACCTCTACGGACTGTAGTCAATGGACAAGCCCAGGCTGCAACAGGGGCAAGGGGAAGAGTTCATAGCAATGTTAAACCCTATAGCCTGGTCTGAAGGTCCCACGCATGGACACCATGATGGATATACCTTTAAATTGTTGTAACCTATGATCTGAGTTATAGGAAGTCCTATAGCAGGAATCACTCAAAACAACAAAGGTTGAATCTTGCAAGACATAGTGCAAGTTTAGCAGTGACCTGACCTGAGATGGCTTTGGCATCTAATAAATCCACATGACACACCACCTCTACTGCTCTGAAAAACAACCATAACAGATAGAACCTAAGTCATGGAGTAAAAAACTGAGTGAATATTTTATGAACATTTTATGGACATTTCACAGTGGTGGTCTTAGTCAAGAGAAAAGATATCTATGTATTAACTGAATAGTAAACCACAATATTCTCTCACATTTTCTTACTTTTGTCTCAGGCTGCTGCTGCACAGAAGTTTTTATTCCTTCTTAAATATTCTCTCACAGAGATGCAACCAGCATCACTCATTGGCTCAGCTTTGGCCAGCAGCAGATCTCTTTTCAAGATTGCTGGAACTGGCCCTTGTCTAACATAACAATGCTTCTGAGTCCTTCTCATAGAAGTCACTGGCCCCTGTTCCCCTGCTCAGCTACCACAACCTCGACATGGAAACCCAATACAATGTTGGAACAACTGTATAATACAGTTAGAAAATAAAATCTTAATCTTCCCTGTTACATTGCAAATTATTATCCAGGTTTCCCATTTTCTCTCTAGTTGTTTTGCAATTAAATTTTGCAAACTAATGATAAAAAGCAGAGGTATCAAATCACTGTGTTCATTGTGAACCTTAATAAACAATAAATAATTGTAGTCTTAGCTGTCCAAGAATTATTTGTCCAGTAACAATGATACTAAAAGTTGCAGTCCACAATTTTCAGTTATTTCAGCTCTTTCTTACTTTTCCAGTTCCTTTGGGTCCTGTTATCCATGGTACTAGTCTTTTTTTTTCAGGAAGAAGATGAGGATGCTGAATGTGATTTTGATGTGTTATTAGAAATGTGAGTTTTCTGCTGAGGGAGCATGATGTGGATGGTCCATATTCTTCCTCTTCTCTCTGGGATCATTTTCACATATTTGTTAATGCTCTACTTACCATTTCTATCCTCATTGGTTCCCATTTCCATATTATATCCAAGTTTATTGTATATGGTTTTATTTGTGATGGAGACTTAGCCTTTGATCTCTTTCTTCCGAGGTTGCTTCCAAGGTTACTTTATTTTAATAAACAAATTATTTACTAATTGTGATTGTGATCTGTTGTTTCTGTTTGCATTTCCAAAAACTGTTCTTTCATCTTGGGCTTGTCTATGAGGAGGGGTCCAACAACCCTCAAGATATGGTTTCTCAATTAACAGTCTCAATGTTATAAAGTTTATAGCAATTTTGTTTTACTTTAGTGCAAATTGACAGTTTCTAGATCTTGGATTTATTTATTTATTTTCTATTCCACATTCATTCTTAGTTGCTACAGATTTACAATGAAGAAAAAAGAAATTGCTTCAGGATTAATTGACATTATCTCACTGAGTGAAATTTAATTCAGAATCTTTCTATAGTGTTGGCAGTTATTGTCTGATAGATATCACACCAGTTATATCTGAGACTGTCTTAAGTCTGCATATCTTAAAATAATAATAATAATAATAAAAACAACAAGTTCAAAAATTATAAAGAAAAAGTAAGAAGTATATATATAAAACAACAACAACAACAACAACAAAGTGGTAGTTTTACTCTGCTGAGCAGCTAAACTCCACCCACCACAACCGTCCTCTCAATCCACTACCTCAGAAGACAAGGGGAAAAATAAAGTATGCTGGAAAAAAATAAAAGTCTCACAGGTTAAGATAATTTAATTAAAGGGAAAAGGAAGACAGAAAAATCAAACAAAGGTTGTGTGGAAGCACAGAGAGAAAAAAAAAAAAATATATATATATATATATATACATATATATATTTTTTTTTTCTACTTCCCATCAAGAAACGATGTTTGACAACTTCCTAGGAAGAAGGGTTTTGTTATGCATAGCAGTTGTTTGAGAGGACAGATATCTTTATAACAACAGACCCCACTCTCCTTCCCCTTTCCCACTTTTTATTTCTGAGTGTGACATCCTAAGTTATGGAATATTTTTATTCAAAAGGTGGTAAGGCAACGGAACAGGTTGCCCAGAGAAGTTGTGGATGCTCCATCCCTGCATATTTCAAGACTGGGTTAGATGAGGCCCTGGACAACTTAATTAGAGAGTGGCATCCCTGCCCATGGTAGGGGGGGTGAAACTAATTTTAATGGTTGGAACTTTTAAGGTCCCTTCCAAAATGAGCTGTTCTATGGTTCTATGAATATTCCTTTAGTCGCTTTAGGTCAGCTGCCCTGGTGATGTTCCCTCCCCGTTTCTTGCCCACCCCAGCCTACTGGCTTTGGGGGGATTTGGAGAGAGTTCTGATGCTGTGCCAGGATTGCTCAGCAATAGAGAGAACATTGATGTGATACCATTGCTGTTCTAGCTACAAGAGCACAGCACAACAGTTTATGGGTCACTGCAGGGAAAGTTAACTCCATCTGATCAAGACCCAGTACACCAACCAACCAAAAATTTCTTGATTTGATGTTGCTTGTTTGTTTTTCAGTTATGAGACCATAACTTCTGCACAAAAAATTCTTGTTGATCTTTCTGGATAACTTCACTGTATATTTCCTAGCTATACCTATTAATTTAACATAAGTCACTTCACTTGTAACTACAAGCAAGAAGAAAATGTCTCAAAGCATGTGTTAAAGACACAAGAGATGTCAAAAATAGTTTTAAAATAAAATTATGCATAGAGAAATGTAACAGGATTTTTCAGTGTGCACTGACTCAAATCTCATTCTAAAATTCTCTTTTGTCTTCTACGTGAGGATCAGATTATTTAAGTATTTCCCTTTTGTTTCTGTATCACTTCCTTCTGTTTGTAATTCACAGTATGTTCCTGTCTCATTACACAATCTTTGCCATCTGAATTTTTCTAACCCACATGTAATCTTGCCTAAACAATAATTTCAAATTAATTTATAATAATGTATGCATATGCAGAACTTGAAGTTAGAGGGATTTGAGGTGTTATCCTAATTATATTGGACTTGGATCTCAAATCATGAACCGTTCACATTCTGTATTTATATTACTCACATCCTGTGTTTACATAAATGCTGTAAGTTTAAAATGGTGAAATAAACACACACACACACAAAATCACACAGACACACACACTTTTTTTTTTTTTTTTTTTATATAAGGTGACTGCTTCAGTAAGAGCAGCTTCTGTGGCAGCAGCAGCAGTTGCCATATGCTGAGAAGACTGCAAGACTTGCAACATCCTGGGGGCTGCCTGAGACATCCTGGGGGCTATCCCTCAGTGAAGACATCCTCAGCCCCCTGACATCCTGGGGGTTCTCTCTCAGTGAAGGACCTTTACTTAATTTCCAATCTGAACCTCCCATTATGCAGCTTCATGTAATTACCTCAGGTCTTATCTCTGGTCACCCTGATGTCTTATCTCTGGTCATCAACATCTTCTCTTCTACTGCCCCTCATAAGGAACCTGTATACCGCAAGGAGTTCACCCATCAGTCTCCTCTTCTCTTGGCTGTACAAACTGTGTGACCTCAGCTGTTCCTCATACATCTTCCCCTCTAGACACTTCACCATCTTCATAGCCCTCCTTGGACGCTCTCTAATAGTTTGATATCCTTCTTACACTGTGGTGCCCAAAACTGTACACAGGAGATGAAGCCACACGAGCACAGAGTAGAGTGGGACAATCACTTTCCTCAGCTTGCTAGTAACGCCATGCTTAAGACACGCCGGGATATGTTTGGCCTTTTTGTTTGCCAAGGCACATTGTTGACTCATCCATCATGCTATCAACAAAACTCCCAGATCCCTTTCCTTAGGGCTGCTCTCCAGCCTCTTGTCACCTAGTCTGTACATTTACCCAAGAGTGCCCAGTACCAGGTGCAGAATCCAGCACCTGCTCTTGTTAAAATTCATAAAATTCTGATTGCCCAGCCCTCAATTTTTTTCAAGATCTCTCTGCAAGGCCTCTCTATCCTTGAAGAAAGGAAAGAAAATATATTACCTCTTGAAGCAAGGTCAGACTTTACAGAAAGATTATAGAGCTACAGTTTGTATCTGCAGGGAGAAAACAAGAAAAAACAAGGTCATCTTGAATTGACACTGGCCAGTACGGTGTCAGAAGACAACAACAACAAAATAATTTTTTTAAGTAAATCAACAGCAAGAAGAGGTCAAAGGAAAACATTGGATTCATACTTGACCAAGACTGTCGCATAACAAGTGAGGATGGGGGAAAGGCAGAGGCATTTCATGATTTTTTGCCTCAGTTTTTAGTATAAATGATAGGTCTTGTGACGCCTTGTCCTCAAAATTGAAGGACCACGAAAGGAAGTTTTGGTGAGCTGGGAGTCTGCCTTTTCTCACAGATAACTAGTGACAAGACAAGACGGAATGGACTCAAGTTGTGCTAGGTTAGGTTCAGGTTGGAAATTAGGAGAAATTTATTCTCAGAAAGAGTAGTTAGACATTGGAATGGGTTGCTCAGGGAGGTGGTGGTGTCATTGTCCCTGGGAGTGTTAAAGGAAAGGTTGGACGTGGTACTTAGGAACATGGTTTAATGGGTAATACTAGTGGTAGGCGGACGGTTGGACTAAATGATTTTAGAGGTCTTTTCTAACCTTAACAATTCCATGATTATATATGATTCTATGATTGGGGCAGCAGTGACTTTGCATTTATGGACACTGAAATTGTAAGTGATCTGTAGTATTTGTTGAACATTCATAAGTCCATGGGGACTGACAGGATTCATCCCAGGGTACTGAAGGAGTTAGCAGGTCATAGAGATGGACCCCTCCCAACAATATATTAAAAGTCATGGGAAAGTGAGGAGGCCCTTGCTTGCTTGAAGCTAGCCAATGTTATACCAATCTACAAGGAGGGTGCAAGAGACAGACCACACAGGAAAGTACAGACCTGATTGTCTGGGCTCAGTTCCTGGAAGAATTACAGGGAAGATTATCCTGGGTGATATTGAAAGCAACGTAAAGAACAAAGATATTATCAGGCATAATTAACATGGGTTCATCAAGGTAAATTCCTGCCTCAATAATTTGATCTCCTTCTGTGGTAAGGCTACCCACTCAGTGGATGAAGTGAAGGCAGTGGATTTAATATTTCTGGATTTCACTAAGGCCTTTGATAGTGTCCCTGCTAATATCCTTCTGGACAAATTGTCCAACTGTGAGATAAACAAGATCATGTTATGCTGGGTGACAAGCCAGATGAATGGCAGAGCTCAAAGGGTTGTAGTGAATGCAGCTACATTTCACCAACAGCCATTCACTAGCAGTGTTCCCCAGGGCTCAGTTCTACGGCTGGTTCTGTTTGCTATTTTTTTTTTCAATGATCTGGATGCAGGAGGTAAATGCATACTTAGCAATTTTGCTGATGATTCTAAACTGGGAGGTGGCTGTTGACTCTCTGGAGGGATGAGAGACCTTGAAGATGTATCTAAATATATGGGAGCATTGGATAATCATCAATGACATGAAATTCAACAAAGGTAAATACTGGGATGGAGTAATGCCAAACGCAGCTACAGACTTTGAGTTGATTGGCTAGAGAGCAGCTCTGCACAAAGAGATCTGGGGGCACTTCCTGACTGTGGACTCAACATGAGTCACCTGGCAGCCAAGCTACCTGGCAGAAAAGACAGCAAAAGGCATTTTGGGTGGCATTAAACACATTATAGCCAGCCTGTAAAAAGAGGTGATTCTCCCACTATATTTACTGTTGATGTAGCCTCACCTCAAATATTGTGTGCAGTTCTGGGCTACACGATATAAAAAGGATATTAAGATACTTAAAAACATCCAGAGGTGGGTAACAAAACAGGTTAAAAGAATGGAGGAGAAGCTGAAGATATTTGACTTATCTAGTCTGCAGAAAAGAAGGGAAAGAGGTGACCTGATTACTCTCTATAACTTCCTGAGGAGAGGAAATGGAGAGGGATTTGCTGATCTCTTCTTCCTGGTAGCTAATGATAGAACACATGGAAAATGCAGAAAGCTGAGTCAGAGAAGTTTAAGAGTGGATATTAGGAAAATATCTTTATTGTGAGGGTTGTCAAACATTGGAACAGTTTTCCTAGTGAGGTGGTTGATGTCCTATGCTTCTCAGTGTTCCAGAGGCATTTGGATAATGACCTTAGCTATATGCTTTAACTTTTGATTAGCTATAAAGTCATCATACAGTTGGAAATGATATCATTGTAGGTGCCTTCCATTTGAACTATTCTATTCTGCTCTGCTCTGCTCTGCTCTGTTCTGTTCTATTCTATTCTATTCTATTCTATTCTATTCTATTCTATTCTATTCTATTCTATTCTATTCCATTCCATTCCATTCCATTCCATTCCATTCCATTCCATTCTACTCTACTCTACTCTACTCTACTCTGTTCTACTCTGTTCTACTCTACTCTACTCTGTTCTACTCTGTTCTACTCTGTCCTGTCCTGTCCTGTCCTGTCCTGTCCTGTCCTATCCTATCCTATCCTATCCTATCCTATCCTATCCTATCCTATCCTATCCTATCCTATCCTATCCTACCCTATCCTATCCCATCCTATCCTATCCTACCCTATCCTATCCTATCCTACCCTATCCTGTCCTATCCTATCCTGTCCTGTCCTATCCTATCCTATCCTATCCTATCCTATCCTATCCTATCCTATCCTATCCTATCCTATCCTATCCTATCCTATCCTATCCTAAATTTATGTATTAAAGGGTATAATAAATTTAACTATTATTCCCCCTTAACCACACAAAAGTAATTTCAGTGTTAATAATACGGCTCAACTTACTCACATATATGTCTTAGTCGTACTGCATGCACCACAAAGTTAATTAACAATGACTTGGTCATAATTTGCTCACAGTATGAGGATTCAGTCCAGATTAGGTTAGAAGTGACCTCTTTTAAATATAATTTTCCTTTCAAAGGCATGAATGAAATCTAACCACAGACCTCCCCGTGGTCTAGGTATTGTATGACTGTATATTTTAGTTCATTTTGGTGCATTGGCTCACTTGTGATTCAGAAGATCCATGAATCTTTGCCATGTGGCTGTGATATAAAGATTATAAGTAAAAACAAATCAACCTGGAAATAAGGAAAAAACTGTTCAGGGTGCAAAAGAGGTGTCTGCTTATTTTATTCTGTGAAGGTACAATCATCATGTGCCATCAGCATATTCTCTTTGTCCAAATTTTTGATGTCTCCTTGTAGACCTCTTACCCGTGTAGTGGAGCTGAAAATAAACAAGTTGACAGCAGTTAAGTAATCAAAATTCATCTTCTTATTCATGTAATAATTTTGTGAAAAATTTGCCCAACCTAGGTGGCTTGGGCCTCTGGTTTTCATATGTCAGAAAAAGGTTTTAAAATTACAGGAACATTCCACATATTCTCTTTAAAAGTGAACTAGAGTTCAAGAGTTTCATTTGTATTCCAAATATAGAAATCACCAGTTGCTGTGTTGTTTCATTAAAATCAGCTTCACAACAAATTAATTCTCTGATGTTCAGTAATAATATAATTGGATCCAATGGTAAAACACCCACTTACCTCAGAAGGATACACATTTTAAACACTGATTATCTGATAGCTCTTTCTCTGTTCCTAAAATATGACATGTATTTTGCACTGCTATAGGACATCAAAAGTAAATATGTAACTTCCAAGTGGACTGATGATTATAAGAAATATATATAAAATCTAATTATAGCATACTAGATCAGTAGACCTAGATAATAGTGTTGCACTGCAATGTGTGAAAGGAAGAAGATTACTTTAAGACTTAAAACTTAAACTGTATCAATATCTTTGATATCAACATCACTTCATCTTATCCAATGGGACACACTTATATATATGATGTTTACAAATGAGTAACTTATTCTTCATATTTCTCCTTAGGTGGTTTTACTATCAATGCTTTGTGCATAGATCTAGCTGTCTTGTGACAGCTCTAGTAGTAATATGCCTGAGTAAAATTTTATCTGACGTTGAAATGTGTAAATGTAGAGCTGTAGTATTGCAGTTATCCATCTGCCCTTTAACAAAAGCTTATAAAATGACAGGGAAGAAGCAGGGAAGACAGTATGGCAGATAAGGTAGCAGAAAAGCAATAATAACACAGTATTATCCTATATTGTCTTTAATTAGATGTCCCTCACTTCAGTTATTTAATTATTTAGAAAAAATTGACCTTTTCTCCCTGGAATACTTACTCCATTCTCCGTATACATAAAAATTATGTATAAATTTATAAAATGGCATGTGTATGTATATACACACATAGATACATGTATAAGTTTTCATAGCACGTAATATATATATATATACACCAAAAAAAAATACAAACCTATACGCACATAGATGCATGTATGTTTTCATAACATGTAATGTATATATATATATATACACCACATATATATATATACATTCTCCCCACGCTCACATACATTATTTTCATCCTCTTATTTTTTATGTTTTAGACATTTACTGTTCCTTTATTAATTTTGTTGTGTACTATGTACTTTTTTTTTCTATATACATAAGGTTCTATATCACAACTTCCTCAGCAAAAGAGTTTTGGATTTTTGTTTTCTTGCTTAAAGTTACAACTTGCTTAACTACTAAAAAAAAAAAAAAATAATAAGTCTTCAGATGACTTTGTTTTGTCATCTAACTTTAATTTCAGGTAACTTTTTTGCTCCATCTTTTTTCTCAGGTACAGGCTGTTTTGTCTTTCTTCTGGGTATTAGACTGAACACCCAAGTAAGAGAATATATGGAATATATCTTGAATATATTGTTGCATAACCTCAAGATACGGTTTATTGATTTCTTTTTCCCCAGCTTTCCATTATGTATCTGTGCATTTGCTATTTAATCTGTATGCTTTACCTTTTCATATGCTTTTTACCTTTCCACACTGCTCAGGGAACTGGTTAGTGAGGTGTGCTGGGAAACTGCTTTTAAAGACATTGGGAGCCATCGGTGTTGGTGATTTTTTAAGTACCACCTACTAATAGCACAGGAACAGGCAATTTCAAAATGTCAGAAGTCAAGCAGGAGGGGCAGAAGGCTGGCCTGGCCGCAGGGATCTTTTTCAAGAGCTTAGGTGGAAAAAGAAAGTGAATGGTTGCTGGAAGCAAGGTCGGGTGACACAACAGAACTATAGGGATGTTTCTTGCTTTTGTAGGGAGACAATTTATGTGGCCACGGCTCGATTAAAGCTGAAGATGGCCAGCGGTGTGGGGGACAATAAAAAAGGCTTTTTTAAGTATGTTAATGGGAAAAGGAAGACCAGAGCAAACATTGGTCTGATACTTCATGAGGATGGTCACCTAACAAACAGGGACATAGGCAAAGGAGATAATTTTAATGCATTTATTGCCTTCAACACCAGTGAAGGGCTTTGGGACCACAGCTGCCCTGAGTTGGAGGACCATGACTGCGGGAACAATAAACTACCAGTCAACCCTGAACTTGTGTGGGATTTGCTGCTCCACCTGGATGCATATAAGTCCATTGGGCCTGATGTAATTCATCTCAGGGTACTCTGAGGGTACTCAGAGAACTGGCTGACGTTATCACAGGACCTCTCTCAATTATTTTTCAATGGTCTTGGGAATCTGGAGAGTCCCCAGCTGACTGAAAGCTGCCAAATGTGGTCCCAATTTTCAAGAAGGGCAAGAGAGAAGATACTGCCAATCACAAGCCAGTCAGTCTCACTTCAATGACTGGTAAAATTATGGAGAAGATTATTCTGGGAGTTATTGAAAAACACCTGAAGGACAACACTGACATTGGTAACAGCCAACATGGGTTCACTAGGGGAAGGTTATGCCTAACAAACTTAATTTCTTTTTAAAATAAGATCACCCAGCTAGTTGACCAAAGGAATCCAGTTGAGGAAATCATTCTGGATTTCAGTAAAACTTTCAATAGTTTCTCTCATAGTATCCTTCTAGACAAAATGACCATAATTCAGTTAGATAAAAGTACAATAAGCAGTGAGGTAAGTAAAGTGAGCAATTGGCTGATGTGTCAGGCCCAAAGGGTTCTTGTAAATGGGGTTACACTAGGCTGGCAACCTGTCAGTAGTGGGGTTCCCCAGGGCTCCATTTTAGGACCAGTCGTCTTTGATGTTTTCATAAATGATTTGGATTTTTCACACTTGAAGGTGTTTTGAGCAAGTTCATGGATGACACCAAACAGTGCAGAGCTGTTGACTCCATTGACTGTGGTAAGGCCTTGCAGAGAGATCTTGACCAATTAGAGAGCTGGGCAATCACCAACAATATGAAGCTTAGTATGAACAAGTTCCAGATTCTGTACCTGGGAAGGGGCAACTCTGGCTATACAAAAAATAAAAAATAAAAAAAAATAGGGCAACAAGATGATGGAGATCAGCATCACATCACAGACAAGGATCTGGGGGTTTTGACTGGCAGCAAGCTGAACGTAATCCAGCAGTGTAGTGTGTCTTAGCAGTCATGAAGGCCAACCATATCCTGGGGTGCATCAAGCATAGAATTGCTAGCTGGCCAAGCAAAGTGATTGTCCTGCTCTACTCTATGCTGATGTGACCTCACCTCGAGTACTGTGGACAGTTTTGGGTGCCACAGTGTAAAAAAGATATAAAACTGTTAGAGAGTGTCCAAAGGAGGGCTAAAAAGATGGTGAAGGGTCTGGAGGGCAAAGCATATGAGGAGTGGCTGAAGTTACCTGGTTTGTTCAACCTGGAGAAGAAAAGACTGAGGGGAGGCCTAATGGAGGCCTACTGCTTCCTCACAAGTGGAGTGGAGGGGCAGGCGCTGATCTCTTCTCTCTGGTGAACAGCAATAGGACCCAAGGGAACATCTTGAAGCTGTGACACAGGAGGATCAGGTTGGATATCAGAAGAAGATTCTTCATTGAGAGGGTTTTTGACACAGGAATAGGCTCCCCAGGGAAGTGGTCACAGCACCAAGCCTGCCAAAGTTCAAGAGGAGTTTGGACAAGGTTCTCAGACACATGGTCTGATTTTCTGTGTGGTCCTTTGGGGACCCAGGAGTTGGCCTCCCTGATCCTCGTTGGTCCCTTCCAACTCGGGATATCCTATGGTTCTATGCTATGGTGATCTACCTATAACTCCAATTCGCATATAAATTTGTTCCTTCTAAACTATTTTTGAGATGTAGAGAACTCCAGCCTAAGCTAACATTAAGGTGACCACATTTCCTTTTTCTCAGGACTCTGATGTCAGCTCTGAGGGCAAATAAATCCTCTGTAATAGCCATGAAAGGATAACCATTCTTGTTTATGATTCTACATTTATGAATATGTGAGTCATACTTTTTTCTCAAATTCACTTCCCTTGTTCTTCATATATTAATGGGTTTTGATTGCTTGGTTTTTTTTTTTGTTTGTTTGTTTTTAATTATTTTTGCATTATAGAATATACAGATCTTCATTTTGTATATTAAACGCTTTATCTTAGTTGCTCGATTAATGTCTTTCCAGATGATACACCTAGATTCCAGTTCAGATTTAGATTTAGAGAATAAGTTATTCTACTCATGATATATCCGTCTAATAAAAAAGGTACCTAGTCATGCCTGGATCCTAAATTTGGGCCTGGTCACAACTGTTCTTTACATGTAGAAGCCTTATAAATAAGATGTGAGAAAAGAAGTAAAGTGGGTGTTTTTAATACTTTTTGTTTGCTTGTTTTTCTTTTCCAGAACACATTTTCCAGAGATAGAGTAAACTGCATTTCTCAGTTACAGGAGGAATGAATGCATTTCACCTTTGAGAAGTAATGTCTCCAATGAATACCTCCTGGCAATACTCTGAATAAAATCTAAATGTCAAGTGCTGTCTTTCCTTTGGTTACAAGTACTTTTTTCTACAATGGGGGGTGGGGGTGGGGGGCGCGGAGGTGCGGCGGCGGGGGTGGGGAATAAAAGTAGATTTCTACATAACTTTACTAACCAGTCTCTCTCCATCATTAGATCAAGAATCAGATTTTATGAATTTCATGTATATTTCATGTATTAGGCTTATGTGGCAAGGTTGTGGTAGCAGGAAGGCTGCAGGGGTGGCCTCTGTGGGTACAGAAGCTACCATTTGTTAGATAACAGCCAGTTCCAGATGACTCAAAAATGTACCTGCCACTGGCTAAAGCTGAGTCAATGAGTGGTGCTGGTTGGACTTCTGTAAAGGCATATTTAAGAGAGTAAAATCTGCTGTTCAACAGCAGCTGGGAGAGGAGGGTGAGAGAATGTGAGAGAAACAACCCTGCAGACACCACAGTCAGTGAAGTTGTGGGAGGAGACGCTGTAGGCACTGGAGCAGAAGTTCTCATGTGGCCTGTGGAGAGGCCGATGTTAGAGCACGCTGTCCTGGTGCAGCTCATGGTGTACCATAGTGGAGGAGATCCCTACACTGCAGACCATGGAGGAACCCAGAGTGGAGCAGGTGGATGTGACCTGAAGGAGGTTGCAGCCCATGGAGAGTCCCTGCAGGAGCAGGCTCTGGACCAGAACTGCAGCCTGTGGAGAGGAGTACACAGTGAAGCAACTGGTCTGATGAGAGCTGCCACTGGTGGGGAACCTGTGCTGGAGCTGTCTGTTCCTGAAGGACTGCATCCCATGGTATGGATCCATGCTAGAGAAGTTCCTGAAGAACTGCAGTCCGCAGGATGCCCACATAAGATCATTTCATGAAGGATGGCATATCATGGGAGGGACCCTAGAGCAGAATAAAAGAGTGAGGATGAGGGAGCAGCAGAGATGAAGTATTATGGACTGACTGAAATGCCCCAGTTGCCTGGTCCCTTGTACCATTTTGGTGGAGAAGGTAGAAGAGGGTGATGGAGGGGACAGTGTTTTTAGTATTATTTTAGTTTCTCACTGCTCTAATCTGCTAGTGATAGACAAAAAAAAAAAAAAAAAAAAAAAAAAAAAAAAAAAAAAGTTAATTAATTTCTCTATGTGAGAAATTGTATTGTCCATGAAAGTAATTGGTGAGTAATCTGCTTTTCCTTATCTTAATCCATGAACAGTTTTTCCATCATAACTTCTTCCCACATTTTTTTGAGAAAGGGTAGTGGGGCAACAGTGTGGTGGAGGTTAGCTAGCCATTAGTGTGAAAACAACACACTTTGATATTTTGTTGGCCTCTTTTTCAAACTCTCTTTTGATTTTGAAAAGCTTTCTCAACCTTCCATAGAAACCCTCTATCTGAGGCTGGAAAACAGGCTGCATTAAACTAAAAGAGAGGAGATATAGATTAGATGTTAGGAGGAAATTTTTTACTCAGAGAGTGATAAGGCATTGGAACAGGTTTTCCAGAGAAGTTGAGGATGCCCCACGCGTGAAGATGTTCAAGACCAGATTGGATGAGGCTCTGGACAACCTGACCTAGTAGGTGCCATTCCTACCCATGGCAGGGGAGTTGGAACAAGATGATCTTTAAGGTTCCTTCCAACCTAAGCCATTCTATGATTAGTCACAGACATTAATATCAATATATTTCCACAAGCCAACTGCTGAGACAGAAACACTTACAGGTCATCACTAGTGTCAGAAGACATACCAATTTTCTCTGTGATCTTGGAGATCAATATTACAAAAAAAAACAAACAAACAAACAAACAAAAAAAAAACCTACCAATTAAATGATGCTAAATAAAGCAGCAGGTTGCACATCGTCAGACATCTGGTTAACTTTAGAGGTGTGTTAAGCTTGTGATAAACTGAAAAGAGAAACATAGTAGAAAGTTACTCATTAAGACTCCATCAAGAACTCATACTTGAAAAACTACAAGGTAATTTTTCTCATATCTATTAAGCTGCTTGAAAGGATCATTAAGAAGAGTATTTCTCTCAAAGAGCAAGATCAATTAGAGGTGGTCTGGTATAAGGTTTAAACTCATTAGAGAACAAGTGCTTTCTTCCTTTGCAAGTGCTTGCAGAGCAATTTAATCTCTGTATACTATACAACAGTGATTTCAACAAATGTAGAAGACCTAAAACTGAAAATTACTGGAAGATATATCAAGATGATATTTCATTTTTCCTGTCCTCAATGTTTGATATATCATTTTATTTATATATTTATATATTTATTTATTTATTTATAATAATTGGTCCATTATATGAATACTAAATATTTGTATGCCAACCTAACTGACAGATGAAATCAAAAGTTTCTAAATTTCAAAAAAGTACCAGGGAGATCTAAGAATTTTATACACAAATATATTCTGAATGAAAAATATTGCTCAATATAATTAAAAGTCTCTGTATGAAAAAGTAAGACTTTCAATCATATTTCTGAACAGTACAAATGCTGCCTGTTTCTACTTGCAAAGTTTAACTTTACTTTTCAAATCCCTCCAGTGTTTCACCTCGTTTGCTGTTTCCATACCTCCTCCATCCAACGTGGTGAAAGAAGTGAGGGGAAGGGCAGTAATTTTACCTTTGACAAAAGCATAAAAGTATTTCTAATTTGGAACTAGAAGCAGCCAGTTTTCTTGGTATACTTTCCCAAAGAGGGAAAACACCTTTTTCCCAAATAGGGAATATACCTTTTTCTCAGTATGGTTAGGGCAGAAAACAGTGAAATTTTCATATCAAATTATTAAAGCTTGAAAAATATATTAGAAACAGTACTTATTATGAAATATTTTAGGCAATTTTACCATGCACAATAGTGACAGTTTTCTTGATGTAAAGTGTTTATTTTGCCTCAGGTTATATATTTTTTAAACTTCTGAATTATTTCATTGGATTCCTGCAGACTTTTGTGTCTCTACATGCCTCACCGTTAGTTCTTTTCAGAAGTGCCCTGCTCTATATGTAAAAAGAAGAAGAATATGGTCCTTTTTAAAGTCAAATGTTATTTCTGAAGCAAGGATTATTCCATTAGGTCTTTCAAAATTCCTAGTAGACTTTACTGTCAGTGAAAATTCAAAGACTCTGTTTATACAGAGACCATCAGATAACACTAAGAGTCTTTGAAATGGTGTCTAAGAAATTAGAAAGAGTTCTCTCCCTGAGAAAGAACTGCTGAGTACTAGAGAACTTCTTACAAAAACACATGCATGTATTCTTGCCTACCGACAACTATGGACACTTACTCATACTGGAGCTACAAAAAAAAAAAAAAAAAAAAAAAAAAAAAATCGGGCAGATTTTTGGGGAGATTCTCAGCTTAAACTGGGAAATCTCAGACTCTCAAAGATAATAATAGTAACCTGGGATAAAGAATGACATACTCAACTTCTCTGCCTGGATGCATATTAGCAGAGGTGTTTTTTGTTTGTTTGTTTGTTTGTTTTTATGATGATGAGTAGAATAGAAAAGAACAGAACAAAACAAAAGAAAACAGAATAGTATAGTTCAGTTGTTCAGTTGGAAGGGACCTACAAAGACCATAAAGCCAAACCAACCTCGCCACTGTCTGCCTGACCACTTCTGGAGGTAGCCATGTATCCTGCACTTGTGAATCATGTTTTCTGATGCCTTCACCTTCTTTGAAAAATGCTCATCACTTTAATTTACATATGAAATCCACTTGGAATAAAAAAGAAAATCAATGAGCATTTAATGGTTGACCAGCATTAGTTTTGTATCATTTGTTATCATGATGAAATGCTTTATCTAACTTGTCCTGTCTGGGTTTTTAGAATAAATCCTGTAAGGTCAGACTATTCAGTGAACCTCTGAGTTAATTTAGTTCTGGACACATCCAATATGTGTGACCATGATTAAAGGCTTTTATTTCAGCATTTCCAGTAGGCTGGGATTCATTCTTTTAGCAAGTTACTAGTCTTTCTTTACATGAAAAATAATAATTATTGAGAATTTTGGATTTTATCTGTGACCATTCAGATTGTTTCTCTGCTATGTTAAAAGTCTTCTTCTACACAAGGGGAGTAAATGCAAAATGGAAGCAAAGTTATAAGAACTCATATGGAAGTCAGGTTTCAGCTTTTAGGCAGGGGAAGACAATAATTCAAAGGGATGAAATGGTCTGTGAACAAAACATTTTAGCCATTACTTTAAAATGTAATTTCTGCCATTATCTTTACGTACCTATGTTATTTTTACTTACAAGTGATCATAGAATGAATGGTTCAGGTTGGAAAGGACTTTAAAGATTACCTAGTTCTAACCCCCTGCCGGAGTCGGGGATTCAACCCACTAGATCAGGTTGCCCAGGGCTTCATCCAACCTCTTGAACATATCCAGGGATGGGGCATCCACAAGATGAACTGGTATCTGGAAATTCTTCAGTAACTGCATCATCTTAAAATACTATGATTTTCTTTAAACTCCTCCTATTTTCTTATTTCAGAACAGATATTTTCCAAATGAAGCTGAAAGTTTTAATGTTAGAGTTTTCAAAACAAGTAAATAAGTAAATTAAATATATCTCTTTCATACTTTTTTTTTTTTTTTTTTTCCCAGTTGTGATAATGTAAGAGTTTTCCTAGATATTTAGTAAACAATAAGGGTATTCTTATAAAAGAGCTCAGAAGTACTTGGAAACCACCATGCTTTTTGATTTAAAATTCTTTAGAAAGGCTTCCTGGTTAAATTTATAGGTTATGTAAAGCCCTGAGCAAGGATTTGCCTCATCCTCAGAAGACACAGTAACTCAGTAACTCAAGCATACCTTTCAAACACCTTTATTTCTTGCTTTGCTCTTCATTCTCAGGAAGAAGCAGCTATGGTCCATCACACTAATAAGTTGCTTTCCTTCAACTGAATATTAACACAGATGTTAAAAAGTTACTCAGACAGTGCAGAGGGATAGCCAAAGCTATCCCCTGTAGGGGCTGACGGATATGGGGTTGTTCTCATTTTAAAAAATTTTTATCTTCTATCTGAACTCTCATATCAAAATGATAGTACCTTTTAAGTTCCATATGACTCACGTCATATGATCAGAAAGTATTATGAGTACAGTGTATTTTTAATGACATACAAGCTACAGTGAAAGAGAAAAAAATGTGTTTTTTTGGTTTGTTTGTTTGTTTTCGATGTGTAGATAGTACATATTTCCTGTGAACTGCAGCTTTATGGGAAGAAGCAAAAGAGTGAACAGGAGGTGGAAAAATGATTGGATCATTTCTGTTAAACTAAATTCAATTAAACAAGAGCAGGTGCCACATCAAACATGCAGCAAAGCTGATTCAGTTTCTTGCAGTTAATGAGTTTATTTTTCATGGAGGTTTTGAGGAAACCAGACCTGGCCATTCATCTGCTGAGTAGTGCTGGAAATTATTTAAATTTGCTATGCAGAAAGATCCAAAATAGAAATAATTTTTGTACACAATTTGCCAAAGAGCACCCATACAAAACAACATTATTAACATAATGAAAGGAATAGTTGTAGAATAAATTATGGACACAGCCTGAAAAAAAGACACAGATGGATTTTTTTCTTCCCCATTTGAAACATGATGAAACAAAGGGTATGAGCTGTGCGAAAGTATCTAGTTTTATACATCATTTTGCAAGTCAGCTGAGAGCTAGGTGTTCAGGCAGTTTTGAATTGGAAAATATATGAGCTGCAGCATGCTGTTTATGTCACCAGCGAGCCTGAGTGAACAAGTCCCTCTAGGCTTCTATGCTACATATCAGAAGGTGTCATCACTAGCAGATTTTTTCTTCAAATTGAAAATGAGTGAGAAAGTAAAAAAAAAAAAAAAAAAAAAAAAAAAAAAAAAAAAACAGCAGTGAGGAAAAGGGAGGCACGAAATGTAGTGTGTACTTCATTGTTCTTCAAATACCACTTTAGCACCCAAAGGCACTAATAAGAAAAAGTTCCTGTTGTGTCTGCTTTGTGCAAACACAAAATTTAGAAAGCTGGAAAACATGTTTCTTTATAAAGAAAGCTTCCATAAGGGAAACTTCTTTATGAGTATTTGTACCTTCTCTCACTCTTTCACTCTCTGTTTTTCTGTTCTTGATTCTTTCTTTGTTAAACATCTTTATTTAAAACATTTAATAAATAGTTTTCCTCTCATCTCTTCTTGACCAGATTTTTTTTTTCAAAAGATAAAAATAAGACATCTGAATTTCTGCATTTTTGCAGAAAATTGAGTTGGTTTTTTTTTTTTGCATAAAAAAATTTGCAGAAAAAGAGAGTTTGGTTAAACTCTCTTAAAGAATTCTTAGCACTTAGAGTGACCTTTCCACTAAGACAACTATTATATAAAAAATGTAATTTCATACATCAGGACACCAAAAGATAGAAAAAATAAAGGAAGTTTCCATTTTGCACCGACTTACATAACTGACCAGCTATATTCTGGGAAATAGGTGTTTTGTTTGGTTTTGTTTTCCCGAGAGTTTCTTAAATTTTAGTCTAATGAAATCAATATTGTCTGACATTCACAATTCCTTGTTTTCATTAATTTAAAGATGAAAATTTTGAAGACATTTGTAAGAAAATCAGTTATCTAGGTTTTTGTCCTGGTTTCAGTTAGGACAGAGTTAATTTTCCTCCTAGTAGCTGGCAGGGTGCTATGTTTTGGATTAGAATGAGAAGAGCGCTGATAACATGCTGATGTTTTAATTGTTGTAGAGCAGTGCTTACACCAAGCCAAGGACTTTTCAGCCTCTCTCTGTCCTGCTAGCGAGCAGGCTAGGGATGCAGCAGGAGCTGGGAGGGGACAGACCCAGGACAGCTGACCCAAACTGGCCAAAGGGGTATTCCATACCATCTGACGTCATGCTGAACAATATATAGGGGTGGCTAGCCGGGGTGGAGGTGGGGCCGGCTGCTCGGGGATAGGCTGGGCATCGGTCAACGGGTGGTGAGCAATTGCATTGTGCATCACTTATTTCGTACACATTATTACTATTAATACTATTATTATTATTATTATTGTTGTTATTCTTTTCCCTGTCTTAATAAACTGTCTTTATCTCAACTCACAGGCTTCACTTTCCCGTTTCTCTCCCCCATCCCGGAGAGGGAGGGGGGAGGGTGAGCGAACGGCTGTGTGGTGTTTGACTGCCAGCCGGGCTAAACCACAACAGCCCATTGATATCCACCCCTTATTCCATACCATTTATGTCATGCTCAGGTTACACTCTTTCCAATACTTTCTAATTAATCACCATTTTCATCTATGATATATAGCAACCATGGTAGCGATGACATACAGTGTTATATGATAATTAACATACTATAATTCAACTCATGGGCTATTCTCACCCAGTATTAGGTCCCCTTGAGGTACACACCGGACCTCCCCATTCTCTTGCATTACCCACCAAGTGCATCCAGGTCCCCGAGCACAAGCAATCCCACGAATGGGCTTGCCTTTTCCTGAGGCGGGAGTAGCCCAGACTGTCTTACCCAGCATGTTTCTTACGTGCACTACAGGAACTTTATCCCCTTCTACAGTGCGTAACAGGTTTGATTGGGCAGGTCCAGCTCGGTTGGCAGATCCTCTAGTATTGACTAACCAGGTGGCCTTTGCCAGATGTGTTTCCCAATTTTTGAATGTCCCAGCACCCATTGCTTTCAGTGTAGTCTTTAACAGTCCATTGTATCGTTCAACTTTCCCGGAGGCTGGTGCATGATAAGGGATGTGATACACCCACTCAATACCATGTTCTTTGGCCCAAGTGTCTATAAGGTTGTTTCGGAAATGAGTCCCATTGTCTGACTCAATTCTTTCTGGGGTGCCATGTCGCCATAGGACTTGCTTTTCAAGGCCCAGGATAGTGTTCCGGGCGGTGGCATGGGGCACAAGATATGTTTCCAGCCATCCGGTGGTTGCTTCCACCATTGTAAGTACGTGGCGCTTGCCGTTGCGGGTTTGGGGGAGTGTGATGTAATCAATCTGCCAGGCCTCTCCATATTTGTATTTCAGCCATCGTCCTCCATACCAGAGAGGCTTTGACCGTTTGGCTTGTTTAATTGCAGCACATGTTTCACAATCATGAATAACCTCTGCTATAGTGTCCATGGTCAGGTCCACCCCTCGGTCACGAGCCCATCTGTATGTTGCATCTCTACCTTGATGGCCTGAGGTGTCATGGGCCCATCGGGCTACAAATAATTCACCTTTATGTTGCCAGTCCAGGTCCACCTGAGCCACTTCAATCTTAGCAGCCTGATCCACCTGCTGGTTGTTTTGATGTTCTTCAGTAGCCCGATTCTTGGGCACATGAGCATCTACATGGCGTACCTTTACAACCAGGTTCTCTACCCGGGCAGCAATATCTTGCCACAATGCAGCAGCCCAGATGGGTTTGCCCCGGCGTTCCCAGTTGTTCTGCTTCCATTGTTGTAGCCACCCCCACAGGGCATTTGCTACCATCCATGAATCAGTATAGAGATAGAGAACTGGCCACTTTTCTCGTTCAGCAATATCTAAGGCCAGCTGAACGGCTTTCACTTCTGCAAACTGACTCGATTCACCTTCTCCCTCAGCAGCTTCTGCAACTCGTCGTGTAGGACTCCATACAGCAGCTTTCCATCTCCGATGCTTTCCCACAATACGACAGGACCCATCAGTGAACAGGGCATATTTCTTCTCATTTTCTGGTAGCTTGTTGTACAGTGGGGCTTCTTCAGCACGGACTACCTCCTCCTCTGACGATATCCCAAAGTACTTGCCTTCTGGCCAGTCCATAATCACTTCCAGGATTCCTGGGCGACTGGGGTTTCCTATTCGAGCCCGCTGAGTAATCAGTGCAACCCACTTGCTCCATGTAGCATCAGTTGCATGATGTGTAGAAGGGACCCTTCCTCTGAACATCCAACCCAGTACCGGCAGTCGGGGTGCCAGGAGGAGCTGCGCTTCAGTACCGACCACTTCCGAAGCAGATCGAACTCCCTCATATGCTGCCAATATCTCCTTTTCGGTTGGAGTATAGCGGGCCTCAGATCCTCTGTATCCCCGACTCCAAAACCCCAGGGGTCGACCTCGAGTTTCCCCAGGTTCTTTCTGCCAGAGGCTCCAGGTGGGGCCATTCTCCCCGGCTGCGGTGTAGAGCACATTCTTTACATCTGCTCCTGTTCGGACTGGCCCAAGGGCTACTGCATGAACTATTTCTTGTTTAATTTGTTCAAAGGCTTGTCGTTGCTCAGGGCCCCATTCAAAAGCATTCTTCTTACGAGTTACTTGGTAGAGCGGGTTTACAATCAGACTGTAATTTGGAATATGCATTCTCCAAAACCCCACGACACCTAGGAAAGTTTGTGTTTCCTTCTTGCTAGTTGGTGGAGACATAGCTGTTATTTTGTTGATCACATCCATTGGGATTTGACGACGTCCATCTTGCCATTTTATTCCTAAAAACTGGATCTCTCGTGCAGGTCCTTTAACTTTATTTTGTTTTATGGCAAAACCGGCCTTCAGAAGGATTTGGACTATTTTCTTCCCTTTCTCGAAAACTTCCTCTGCAGTGTCACCCCACACAAGGATGTCATCGATGTACTGCAGGTGTTCAGGAGCCTCCCCCTGCTCCAGCGCAGACTGGATCAGACCATGGCAAATGGTAGGGCTATGTTTCCACCCCTGGGGCAGCCGATTCCAAGTATATTGGACTCCCCTCCAAGTGAAAGCAAACTGTGGCCTGCACTCTGCTGCTAGAGGGATGGAGAAAAATGCATTAGCAATATCAATTGTGGCATACCACTTGGCTGCCTTTGATTCCAGTTCGTACTGGAGTTCTAGCATGTCCGGCACTGCAGCACTCAGTGGTGGCGTGACTTCGTTCAGGCCACGATAGTCCACTGTTAGTCTCCACTCACCATTAGACTTTCGCACTGGCCATATGGGACTATTAAAAGGTGAAAGGGTCTTGCTGATCACTCCTTGGCTCTCCAGTTGACGAATTAGCTCGTGGATGGGAATCAGGGAGTCTCGGTTGGTGCGATATTGCCGCCGGTGCAGAGTTGTGGTAGCGATTGGCACTTGCTGTTCTTCAACCCTCAGCAACCCCACAACAGAAGGGTCCTCTGAGAGACCGGGCAAGGTAGACAACTGTTTAATGTCCTCTGTCTCTAAGGCAGCTATGCCAAAAGCCCAGCGGAACCCTTTTGGGTCCTTGAAATATCCTCTTCTAAGATAGTCTATGCCAAGGATGCACGGAGCATGCGGGCCAGTCACAATACGGTGCTTTTGCCACTCATTTCCGGTTAGACTCACTTCAGCTTCCAATACAGTTAACTGCTGGGATCCCCCTGTCACGCCATAAATACAGATGGGCTCTGGCCCTTTACAGCTTGGTGGCATTAGAGTACATTGTGCACCGGTGTCTACTAGAGCCTTATACTTCTGTGCGTCAGACGTGCCAGGCCATCGAATCCACACAGTCCAATAAACTCGGTTGTCCCTTTCCTCCCCCTGGCTGGAGGCAGGGCCCCTCTAGTCCTGGTCAGAATCTTCATTTCTGTGTTTAAAAGACTGCCTGCTAGAAGTTGGAGCAGCAAACTTTTCAGAGAACCCCTTTCTCCCGATTGTTTTCTTTTGCAACTCACGTACCCGTGCCTCTAGGGTCTCAGTAGATTTTCCATCCCATTTTCTCATGTCCTCTCCATGGTCACGTAGGTAAAACCACAGGGTGGTGCGGGGTGTGTACCCACCATATTGTCTTCTTTGCATGGATGCACGTTTACCCCTAATAGCTGAGACGCTGGTTTGTACAGGTGGGGAAGAAAATACACTCTCTTTAAGTTGCTGGACCTCTTCAAAAAGTTTCTCCAAAGTATTCTCTTTTAGTTGGTGGCCACTGGTTCGTTCAGGTGGGGGGGAACATAAATTCTCTTTAAGTTGGTGGACCTCTTCAATAAGTTTCTCCAAAGTATTCTCTTTTAGTTGGTGGCCACTGGTTTGTTCAGGTGGGCGGGAAGATAAATTCTCTTTAAGTTGGTGGAACTCTTCAGAGAGTTTCTCCACAGCCGAGACGCAGGCCTGTAGGGAAGAGGAGAGATTTCCTTCGTACTCCCGGAGTTGTTTAGCCATGTCACCCACTGTGGGATCTTCACCGTTTTTCCAGGTTATTATTGCCAATGTGCTGGCCCATGTTGATGGTGCATTCCGTACAAACTTCCGCCATATGGGTCGAGTACACTGGACTTCATCTGGATCTGTGGATGTTTGTGCATCGTCTAAGTCCTTATAAATTACTTCCCGTACGGCTAATTCCCTCAGGTACTGAATTCCCTTCTCCATGGTGGTCCACTTGACTGGTAGACATACAAGTTCTTCCTTGTAGGGATACCTTCCCTTCACAGCTAACAGGAGACGCCTCCAGAGGCTGTGAGATCGTGCTCCATCTCCAATTGCTTTGTCAATGCTTGCATCTCTAGCAAGGGATCCCAACCGCTTGGCTTCCCTGCCCTCTAATTTCACACCATTGGCTCCAGTGTCCCAGCACCGGAGCAGCCAGGTGACAAGCTGTTCACCTATACAGCGACCAAAATCTTTTCGCACATCTCGTAGCTCACGCTGGTATAGGGTTCGGGTAGTTACTGTTGACTTACTGACATCCTCATCCTCATCTTCATCCTCCTGCACACTTGATGGCCCAGCCTCGTCTTCTCCAGACCCAGACTTAGCAGAAGACTTTCTGCGTTCTAAACGACCTGCGTCTCTATACCACTTTTTCACCTTTTCTACAGGGGCAACTTGCACTGCTACAGCTCGCCTCTCCGACCCAGCCACAGGGTCTGCCACAGGGATTGGAATACCCTCTGCAGGGTCAACTTGCACTGCTACAGCTCGCCTCTCCAACCCAGCCACAGGGTCTGCCACAGGGGTTGGAGTACCCTCTGCAGGGGCAACTTGCACTGCTACAGTTCGTTTCTCTGACCCAGCCACAGGAGTGGGAATGGCTGCGGGAGCTGGAGCCGGGACGGCTGCGGAAGCTGGAGCCGGAACGGCTGCGGGAGCTGGAGCCGGAACGGCTGCGGGAGCTGGAACGGCTGCGGGAGCTGGAACGGCTGCGGGAGCCGGGACGGCTGCGGGAGCTGGAGCCGGGACAGCTGCGGGAGCTGGAGCCGGAACGGCTGCGGGAGCTGGAGCCGGGACGGCTGCGGGAGCTGGAACGGCTGCGGGAGCTGGAACGGCTGCGGGAGCTGGAGCCGGGACAGCTGCGGGAGCTGGAGCTGGAACGGCTGCGGGAGCTGGAACGGCTGCAGGAGCTGGAGCCGGGACAGCTGCGGGAGCTGGAGCTGGAACGGCTGCGGGAGCTGGAGCCGGAACGGCTGCGGGAGCTGGAGCCGGGACGGCTTCGGGAGCTGGAACGGCTGCGGGAGCCGGGACGGCTGCGGGAGCTGGAGCCGGGACGGCTGCGGGAGCTGGAGCCGGGACGGCTGCGGGAGCTGGAGCCGGAACGGCTGCGGGAGCTGGAGCTGGGACGGCTGCGGGAGCTGGAGCTGGAGTGGCTGCAGGAGCCGGGACTGGAACGGCCGCAGGGTCTGTCACTAGGTTGATAGTAGCATCAATTGCAGCTCGATAGGCACAAGCCAGACCCCAGCACGCCACAGTGATTTGTGTCACTTTGGAACTGCCAGAGTCATGACACCTTTTTTTCAAGCATTCTACCAGTTTTTTAGGATTTTGCAGTTGTTCAGGGGTGAATGTCCAAAACACTGGAGGTGCCCACTGCCCTAGAAACCTGCCCATATCCTCCCACACTCCCTGCCACTCGCAAATATCCCGCCTCAAGACAGATCTCCGGATGAGATTCCTAAGTAGTTGTTTAACCTTAAACAAAACCTGAAGCGCATTCAGGAGACATAACAACAAGAACATGCTGGTCTGAGTATCCCAAGGATATTCAACATCTTGGAGAGCTACGGTAACTAGCTCGGGGGATAAGAGGGTGGTGAAGGAGGAAGGGAGAGTGAACAGGTAGGAAAAAATATCTTCCCCTGTCCCCTCCAGAGACTGACTCCCTGATGAAAAAAGGCAATAGGTGTAATTGCTAATAGTTTCTGAGATATGGTTTCCGAAGTATAGAGTCGACGACAGTGCTGAGTACAAATACCAGGTTAGAGTCATGACCAGATACTTCATCATTTCATAAGCCATCGTTACACCACACAGTACCATAACAATCTTAAACCAGGTCCCGGAAAGGGTAAACAGCACGACAGGGAGCACATACAGAAAGTAACTTGCTATAAAACTCAATTTGGGAAACAGGCACAGCAGACTTGAGATTAAGGCAATCAACATTGTGACTAGCAACTATTAAGCAGGTCGAATACTTATACCAATTTTAGTTTAACACAGTCTGGTCAAATCTGTCGATATCTCAACCCTTCGAGCCCCACGTTGGGCGCCAAATGGGCTGTTGTGGTTTAGCCCGGCTGGCAGTCAAACACCACACAGCTGTTCGCTCACCCTCCCCCCTCCCTCTCCGGGATGGGGGAGAGAAACGGGAAAGTGAAGCCTGTGAGTTGAGATAAAGACAGTTTATTAAGACAGGGAAAAGAATAACAACAATAATAATAATAATAATAGTATTAATAGTAATAATGTGTACGAAATAAGTGATGCACAATGCAATTGCTCACCACCCGTTGACCGATGCCCAGCCTATCCCCGAGCAGCCGGCCCCACCTCCACCCCGGCTAGCCACCCCTATATATTGTTCAGCATGACGTCAGATGGTATGGAATACCCCTTTGGCCAGTTTGGGTCAGCTGTCCTGGGTCTGTCCCCTCCCAGCTCCTGCTGCATCCCTAGCCTGCTCGCTAGCAGGACAGAGAGAGGCTGAAAAGTCCTTGGCTTGGTGTAAGCACTGCTCTACAACAATTAAAACATCAGCATGTTATCAGCGCTCTTCTCATTCTAATCCAAAACATAGCACCCTGCCAGCTACTAGGAGGAAAATTAACTCTGTCCTAACTGAAACCAGGACAGTTTTCTTTATAATCAATAGAAAGAAATGGGCTGTTCATGAGCTCTCTTTTCAATTGAGGTTTTCTAGTTTGTGGTCTAGATTCCATTTATAATCAATAAAGAGAAACAGGCACTCTAGCACCACAATTCATTTAATCCTGATGTAGATATCTGACAAAGATAAATTACTTCCTCAGAGTGAGTTGCTCTATATTTGGAGTTGTATTATTTTTTACTGACTGAAAAGATGTCGTGTTTTCAGATATAGGCATCAAAATCATTGATTTTGAAAACTAGGAGATATTTTAATTTTGTAAGTCATAGTAAAATCTCCTGACAATATATAGATTATAGTTTCTCTTAATTCATAGAAAGGATTTTCTTCTGGGAGCTCATGTTTAGTAAAAAGAACAACGAAAACACTCATGGATGTTTTTCAGTATAAGCAGTCTTTAAAGAGTATTAAAATCCTGAATATGTCCATTACCAAGTCTCAATTTACAAGACTCATTTCTCTTCTGAAGACCCTTTCTCTTGAGCATTATTTCATCATGTTTCTCTCTATGAAATTGTATTCAGATTTTGTGACTAATTGTTTTCTATTAAAGAGAGAAGAAACAAACAAACAAACTTGCTGAAAAAAATGCTGATTGTATAAAAGTAATTTAATTTCCTAGAGATATCATAGAACACATCTTCATAAGGGTGGAACTAACCTGTGTCATGATGGTCTAAAGAGATATCTCAAGCATGGAAATGATATTATATCCTATGATAGTTTTCTCTGAATTACTCTAATTTAGCTAGTTT